>NW_004524755.1:3773672-3791945 GCF_000260255.1 Octodon degus | reverse complement strand
TGAGACAGTCTCCTAAGTCACAGAGTAGCCCAGACTGGATTTGAACTTGTGATCTTTCTGTGCGCCACAATACCTGTCTCAGGTGCCAGTTTCTAAAGTTGACATTTTAACTTCATTTTCTGTAAATATTCAAAATTTCATTTAGGAAGCCAGTGTTTTGTTTCCACTTTTAGTGCAGTTGTGGGTTCTGCTAGGGCTTTCCTGTGGCAGGCAAGGCAGAAAAGGGCACATAGAGCATCTGATCTCATCCTTCTGCGCATGACCATATTTTTAAGTGAATGCCATTCTTTTCCTTTTTAAAATAGATGTAGAAGAAAGATTGAAAGACACTAATATATTGTTCAGATTTATCAAACAATAAAGCTAGAATTTTAACCCAGGAAATTTCACTCCAGAACTCCCAATCATAACTATTCTATACTTCCTCTTAAGGAAAGCAAGAAAAAAAAAAAACACTTCAGACACAGGCATGTAAAGTACAGCTGACTTGAGTCCCCATTTCCACTAGAATGGTAACCTGGTTTTCTCAACAAGCTAGGGTGGACCCTAATACACTATCCCTTTTTCTTTGTTTTCACTACCTTGGTTGCAACAATGACTTGGTTGAAGGTAGCTCTCTCCTGAGCTGCATGGAAGGGAGCTGACCAGCTGGAATGAAGACACCACACTCGCCCTCATCAGGCAGCTGGCCCTCGGGCTCTGGCCCAGCAGAGAAATGTGATCAGTTGTGGAGAAGCTCAGGGCAGGGCAGAGCAGGGCAGGGCATGTGGGTGGGCTCTTTGCAGGGATCTTGACCAGCCTCGGCCACTGTTTACCAGCTTGTTTTTACCCCATCTCACGTGTATTCCAGCAAGCTTCTGTTTTTTAAATGACTTGTAACTACTAACTAGTGTCAGGGTATGTTTTTTTTTTTTTCTATTAATGAAGAAAAGCAATGACAGATCAATAAGACATGCCTTATTCAAGATTTGTGTTATCAAAGGGCAGACAGTGAAGCTGCTTAATGTTTTAGGACAAGTCTGCTGATTATCTTGTAAATGCCAGTGTAGTGGTTGATACAATGTGTCAGCTTGCCTAGATGACTCAGACACAGGGTTTCCCCTGGTGGGAGTTCCACCCTAGAGCCATGGGCTGCCCCAGAGTGACTCAGCACAAAAAGTGTATATAAAGGAGGTGAGGAAGGCTTCCTGGCCACCCTGCCCCGCTTCCTTGGAGAAGTCCCAGTCTTCGGAGGAGCTCGAGCTACGCAGCTGCGACACTTCGCAGTGGAACACTAGTCTTCGTAGTCAGCGTAAAAGGAAGAGAGAGGTTTGATGGCCACTGCAGCTGTTGCTTCTCCTCTGCTGCCATGAACTGCTGTCGTTTGCCTTGGCACCAGCGGAGAATAAACTGAACCCTCCACAAACTGAGCTACATAAACCTTTCCTTCCTTAAGTTTGAGTGTCGGATATTTGTCCCAGCAAAGAGTAAAAAGTAAGACAGCCAGCGTCTGCCCTTTTATGGTTTCCTTTATCAGCCCTCAGCCCCTTTTCAGACTACCTGCTACATTCTCGAGGATGTTTACTGCCCAGTGCTCTTGGTGAGAAGAGCAAAGTCTCACTCCGAACTGTGGAGGAGTCAAGACATTCCTAGGTGCAAGATGGAGGTTTAAAACACCCAGGGACAATTCTGTTGTCTACCCCAACTCTGGGCTGTTCCATTTGTGTAGGTGTCATCAAGACTGGCCTGTCTAGGAAACTTGAGTCTCCTTGCAGTTTTAGTGTCCTGTGTAGTTACGTCTAATATTTTGATCTATGAGTGCTTGCCTTTGATTTAGGGCTCTGCTCCATAGTTAAATGTTCTTTTTAATTTCTCTACTTTATCTGGAGGTTAGAAATACTTTGAATGACCCAACTTCCCCAGCATATTAAATTTGGATGTCAAGTACATGGCTTTCCTTGATAGATGGCCCAGTGAGTACTTTCTATCTCTAATTCCAATAATTTTGTAATACTGAATTATCTCTTTTTGTTCCAGAGCATTCTTTCTCCTCTAGCTTCCCTGTGTTGCATAGGTTCTCATAACTAACTGCAGTGGATTGTTTGGAAACTAATCTTGGAAGCATGTGCCCTATTATGGAAAGACAAGGAAATTGAACTTTAAAACGGCAGTATTGAACTTGAAATATAATTTATAGGGAAGAAATACAAGCAGTGTAAATCATGCTCCAGAAGGGCTCACTTTCATCTAAAAGTTGGATTGAAAAATCATGGACACATTTGTAAGTGATGAGAAGATATTTTGAAAAATAAGATCTCAAGGTTAAATGTAGAAGCATATCTAATAGTACTTAACCAATCTCCATACCTTCATTATGGGGGGAGGGTGCACGCGCACGTGTACATAATCCCAGCAGTGGATCTCTACTTTAGCTCATTTAAAAGGTGATTTTTGTTGTTGTTGTTGTTGTTGTTGTTGTTGTTGTTGTTGTTAATAAGGAGGGGAAGAGGAATTGAAGGGAAGGTAGGGAAATGGAAAAAAGAAATCAAGGTATATCATGTACTGACACAAGGTCCTTGTGATGAGGGTGATGATTATGTGTACCTAAAATATATCAATAAGCTTAATTAAAAATAAATTAATTAGACATCCCCTAAAAACTTTTAAAATAAATAAAGGTAAATTCTCTAACTTGCATGTCCTCGGGAGTTTTTCATATATTTGCATTTTAAATAAAGCCCAGGACTGTATTAATCCAATCCAGAAATGCATAGATGCCAAAAATGGAAAAGAGTTGCATTATTATCAAAGAAAATCTGAAAGAAATGTTATAAATTCAAATTTTCAGCTGTTTTCAGTTTTCACAGCACTCTATGAATAAGGAATGACTCCAGTAGCATTCATGATAAATATGCTCTTGCTGTTAGAAGCCACATACCAAAATGACCCAGATACCCTGGGCTGGGACGACACTGAGCTGTAGAATCCACCCCAAACCAAAAGAAAGCTGGTGTTCCACTACAAATTTATGATTTCAGACCTTACAGTTCTGTAAAGTCATTTCAAGGATGGTGTCATCTCATTCTTCAGTTTAGGCACATTTTGAAGCTATTCTTCACTGTAATGGTGAGGTTATAACATTTGACATCTTTATGTAGACAACTTAATTTAACCAATATAGTTTTCATTGAACCCAAGCTGTTGACGTTAAGATAGCAATCCGTCTATCAGCAAGAAGGTTTTTTCCATCTCAGTCCTGTTTTTAGAGGCTGATCAGTATTCATTGGAATCAGCCTTTCCTCCAGTAGTGGCTTCTCTTTTCTCCAGAGTGTGTTTTCTCCCAGTCACAACATGTGCAAGGTGTTGATTTACAGATTCTTAAAATGAAAGGCAGGTATTCGGTTATGCTCCATTACTCTGCATACAAAGGAAAACATTTTTATTATGAAAGCAAGATTGTGCCAGTTCTCGAGACCATGTCACTTTTGCAAGGACGAGAGGACAATGCCACATTTCCTGTGGCTTTGATGTCTGTGACTTCCACTTACTAAGGTATCCAGGCATCCTCTGAATAAAGCAAACCATTGTACAAAACTTAAATTCACAAAATAAGGGATCAGTGAGATTTACTTTGGTTTTTGGTTTTGTTTGTTTGTTTGTTTGTTTGGTTTTAGTCCTAAAAAAGTTGTCTAACATAATGTCCATGATGCTATAGTGATTAAAAATGCAGAATTTGAAATCTGGAAGTCTTAGGTTTGACCCAGAGCTTCAGCTTTACCGGTGAGAAGTCTTTTGTCAGGATTGTTAACCTCCTTGATTTTGCCTCTGATAAGTGAGGGAACTAATTGTGCCTACCTGAGAGAGACACTGACAAGATAATTCAAGTCAGAAAACTTAGCAGAGTGCCTGGAATAGAACCAGGCCCCAGCAACTAGATTATACATAAATGTTTGTGTGTGTGGAAATATATGCACGTGCATGCAAATATATATATTTGCATAACGTATATGTTACATAGTGCTCAAGTACATAGTGTCCTGTGATTATACCGTACTCATAGTGTTTATGGAAAATGATCAAATCAATAGATGATGTATACACAGAATTTTTAGCAGATTTAGCTTACCAATTACGTATTGCAGACCACTGTTAAAATTCATTTTCCTTCTCTGCATACATACCCTCGAACTGTAGGGCTAGGTGACCTAGGAATGTGCTGGATGGAATAGTGAAGCTGCCTAAGCTGCTTTTCAAATCACCGTGGGCAAAAGGGAAAGTTTGTCCGAGAATCGGCCAGCACCTCTTTACCCCAGGAACCCTGTTTGAGTGTGTATTCCCCCAGACACAGGCAAATGCCCTGTCAGGAGTTTATGGGGTGCGGTGTTATGTTCAACATGTGTGAAGGAGATGGGAAAGCATGCTTGGGCAGAGAGAGGCACAGACAAGCTGTGATCCAGCCACGGGCAGCCCTCGGCCAGCCCTTGGACAGCTCTAGAGCTAGAACCGCCCTTTGAAGTTGGGACTAGGGCCCCTGCCTGGGCAGACCTGTGAACCTTGCACCAGTCATGGTACAAGGCCGTTCTCAGGGGGGGCAGGCTGTTCTCAGGAAGGTGCTTGTGACCTTGGTGAGGTGCTGTTCTTTACCCAGGGCAATGCCAGAAGAGCTGAGAACCATGGATAAGCCATGCTGGAAGCATCTGACAAGGTCTTTCATTCTTGAGGAGGATCAGTGGTGACAAGCAAACCAGTCAGTAAAATCCATACCAGTCAGTGCAATGGGGCACTCTTAGGAACTGAGGTGTGATTTAAGTTATCTGATTTCTCCTTTCTCTCTCTACTTTCTCCTCTTATTCTTCCATCAACCATTTATTTATTTTTGTTCTTTGCTTTTTTACAGTTCTATGGAAGTATAACTCATGTACAAGGAACTGCACACATATAAAGTGTGAAATGTGATGAGTTTTGGCCTATGAGTACCCTGTGAGTCCATGACAAGAATCAAGTTGATGAACATGTATATTGCTTGCAGAGGTTCTGCATTTCTTTTTGAATCCATCTCTCTCCACAATCAATCTTTTGCAGTACACAAAACTGCTACGTCAGTGTAAAATTTCCACTTTCAGAATCTTGTGTAAATGGAACTGATGGCACTCTAATGAGGGCTGCAAATAAAAAAGAAGGGAAAGATTCTTTCTTCTCAAAGGGTGTCATTGTGGAGAGAAAGACCAGGCAGTAGAGAGGGTGTAGCAGGTGAGCCTTGGAGTTGGAAACAGTCATTTGAGAATCTGCCCTTGCTGTCCACGTGATCCCAGGCATGTTATTGAAATCCTTAAACACCACTTCCTCATGGTAACAGTGGTGAAAATAATGGAACCTATCTAGTGGATTGCCTGAAAGATTACATTAAAGAATGAGAAATTGCTGGCACTTATGCCCAGCCCTTAATAATTGGCCAATAAATTGTTTATGGTGATGTTTTTATTATAATGATGATGGTGTCAAAGGTTTATGGCTTCATTTCCATGCAATTCCTTTACCTCTCTGTTGGGTTAAACTCTAGATTTAATCTCACCCAAGAGAAAGGCTGATACTGTGTGATCAAGCCCCCATGCACTGTATTCATCACAACCTACAGACTCCAGGGCACTGTGTTCTGTGGCCCTTGCACTGCTTGGCGTGTTCTGGGGACTCGGCTTGCTAAGTGACTGCACATTCACTACGTGGCCACTTGCTCTGTCTTGAGCCATGCTGCCGATACTTTGTCCTCCAGATTCCTTCGCCCATCTCCAGGTTCACCTGAGGAGTATCCTGTGGACCACATCACCAGTCTGTCCACTTAGCCCTGGTGTTCCACAAGGGGCCAGTCTGGAGCTCCTCTCTGCCAGCAGTCTTTTTCTTCTTGCCCTTGAGCTCGTGTGTGAGGTCTGGAATGGTGACTCCCAGGCTAAAACTCCAGACTTGCCTTCTGCTTTGGGCTCTAGACTGTGTGCCCACATGCCCACTTTGCCTTCTGTTGAATGTCTCATGGGCATGGGAAGTACAGATGTATTATCAGTACAAACCAAAAGTATGGCTCTTTCCCTTGTACCTGTTCCCTTGGTGTGTCTCAAGACAGCAACTGCCCTTGGTTTAGTGCCCAAGCCCAGAACCAAAGTATCTCCCTTGACAGCCCCTTCCACATTGCTTCAAGTACCAACTCTGTCACTCTGATGTGTAGAATTTCTCCTCTCTGCTCCTCTTCCTAGCACCTTGTCACCAGGGGGAGCTGCCATCATCCATGAGCCCAGCAGAAACTAGTTTCCTAACTAGTTTCCCTATACTTAGACATCACCTAGATTCTCCAAGTAGATTTCTTTTTAGAGGAAACAAGAGAGAGCACTTTGCAATATAAATTTTACCCCTGTCACCTCCCTGCTCAGAATCTGCACTGACTTTCCATTGCACTGGTAGTGAATACCCAGATCTGTGCTCTGCCTCTGAGACTGAGTGTGCTCTGGCCCTGGAGTGGCACTCTTTCTTCATCTCATGCCTCCCCTGACGTCTCCTTGTGTGACTTCAATGGCTTTCTTGTGTTTCCTTGAATCTCTGTCTTCTTTTTTTCTTTTACCTTAGATACTCTTTGCCTTCCTTCTTTTCCTTTTTAGGCATGTTTCCAGAGAAAGGTTTCTCAGTATCACCATTAGGATACCATCCACTCTGGCACTCTGTTCAAGCTCTGGAGTGAGTTATGCAGCTCCCACAAGGGTATTGATGGCCTTGGATCTATTTCCTAAAAGGAAAGATCATACTTGGAATTTTTTATTTCACATAATGAGTGGAATACACTTCAGTGCACTAAGAGGAGAGAGGGTATCACATCTCCATTTACAAGGAAAGACACTAAATGTTGAAGAAGTGGATTATTGCAAAAGTGATCATGTGGCTAATGCCCTGGACAGCCAACCCTGGACCACCTCTGGACTCTGGGCTCCAAATGAAGACCTCTTTCATTCTATCATCAACTTCCTAATTGAGTTTATGATCTTCACAGGCATTGTTCCAGGATTTTATCACATTTTCAAAACCCTTTCATATTTGCTGCCCTTATTTCAGCTCTACAAAGGCAAGAACACAGTTTCTATCTCTTCTGCTGCACGTATCTGAAGCTGGGATGATTCTTGCCTGTTAATCCCTGATATTAACAAAATTAACATTTAAGAAGTCTCATGGAAAACAAATCCCTCATTATCAGGGAAAGAATGTCAAAGTTGGTTTGAAATTTATCTAAGCGTGACTTTGACTATGGGTATTATTTCAAATTAATCATAGGAACCAGCACTTTTTCAGTACTCTTGCAATATGTGAGTGTGGCCTTGTTTGGCTGTTAAGGCAATGAGTAGAATATGGAGGAAGACATTTGTCAATAAACATCTCTCATGCTTCTTGCTAATTAATTTTAAAACATGCCTAATGCACTGTGGATTGCTCACCCAGTGACACAGAATTTTAAAAATCCTAAAGTAATGCCTGGGAATACTGACAAATAAAAGCAAACTGCCAAGGGCTTTGGTCTACCGATCAAAAACAGAACAGGCCTCGAAGACTGTTTATTATGTCATAAATCTTCAGCTATAGTCTCCATTAGGTTGGTACTAGAGTCTTTGCTTGCAAAATTGGCTCTGAGGTACAAGAGAAGTAATTGCTGGGTCTTCTCAGGGACTGAAACAAAATCCCCAAACAAAATGTTTTAGGTGGTTTTTTTTAAATTAATTTTTAGAGGAGATTTAGTAACTATGTGTACCATAAACAACATATTTAACCTTTAATTTGCTGTTGGAAGCTGTGTATTCCTTTTTAGAGGGCTAAAAATAATGCAGGGCCACATTTTTACTCTGTTTGCAAAGCTCCATAATATAATTTCTTTCTGAATTTATAGTTCAGATGGGAATTAGTGTTTTTCCAATTTCCTCCTATTAACATCATCAGCACCTGAATATAGTCAGCCAAAAAATAGATTGTCTGAAACAGTCCTTTTATCCAAGACTGGTTTTAAAAAAATCATACAGTTCCCATCAGTGCGATAAATTACTTACAGTAACCACAGTGCAAACTTCCATTAACCCTTCTCTTTCCTGCCAGAGAAAGACCTGTGGTAAACTGCTACTCATGCTGCTTCAGCCGAGTGGTTGACCAGCATTGGCAGCAGGCTGTCATCTCAGGTAGAGGTAAGAAGAAACGTGTTGGTCTTGGAAGGCTTTCCCTGCGTGTTCTTGCCAGGAAATGAGGTAACGATTGGCTGACCTCTGCATCCTTGCTGGCTCTGACATCGGTTGGTTGGTCGCCACACTGAGCAAATCAGGGCTGTCAGGGTAGGGGATTAGGACAGCGGCTCTGCAGTGTGTCTTTACTTTATAGAAAACAAAAGGGGTGCTGCAGGCCAGTGCTTAGCTACCTTGGTCACAGTGGGCTGCTAATGTACAGTAGGCTACTCAGAACAAATGACTGGCAGAGCTTGTACCCCATTTCAAGAGTCAGTGAGCCCTGGGTGAAAGACTGCCCAAATTCCTTTTCACTGGAAACAAAACTGGAGCTGGGAAAGGAGGGTGAAAAGTCAGATGTTGCGAGAGGAAACCTGTGAGCCAAGTGGAACCTATTTGATGACTTGTTTGGCTCTCACAGTATGGAAAAAGATGAGCGAATTTTATATTCAGGAACAAGTTCATACAACTTACACATTTTTAGCTGTTCTTAGCTCAAAAATAGGAAAAGTAACAACACTTAGCCTATATTCTAGCTGCATTTTTTGCATAGCCAAACTAGATTAAAATTACCCATTTTAGGAGAAAAAAGTGCCCAAAACAGACTGTACTACCTAGTCACAGTGTTCTGGGAGACCAGTCCCTTCACACAGTAGTGTCATCCCAGCAGCTACAGCCCCAGGACCTTCAAGAGTTTGAGAAATGCATGGTCAAATAAGTGCTAAGGAAAAGTGATTTAAATAGTACTTATGAGTGATTAACATTTTGAAAACAAGCTACTGAAGTTTGTATCATTTTTACCTATATGAGTCGGCTTTCCTGAGATGCAGTGGTAGCTTGACACATAGGTGAGGTTTGTCACTTGTGGGAGTGGAGCAGATGAGCAGAGAATCACAGCCTCTGGTAGGGGGAGAAGTGCTGTCTTCTCCCCCTGGCTCCTCCCTCACCCACTGCATTATTTTTATGCATGTATGTATTTTGTAGTACTGGGGAGTAAACCTAGGCCTCTACACTGAGCCATACCTCCGTTCTTTTCACTGTTATGTTGTTGTTTAAAGGTCCCCCTGAGTTGCTATATTGCCCAGGTTGGGCTCAAACTTGTAATGTCCTGCCTCAGCCTCCCAAAGTGCTGGAATCTCACCTACCCTTTCTTTCATTCTATGCTCTGCTCTTTTCATTGGTTTAATTCTGTGGTAGATTTCCTCTATGTGGCAGTAGAGACAGCCACTAACAGCAAGCCACTAACAGCCACTAGCATTATATTGTAGCTTGGACATGGTCCAAGAAGAAAAGAGAACCTTCCTCTTCACCACCAGAACAATTCTAGTAATGAGCTTGTATTTATGCTGCCTGGGTCTGACACTCAGCATCAATGTAGCAAATGTTTGTTTCATGCCTGCGTTGAACTGGACTCTGCTGGGCACTTGACATACCTGAAGCTAGCACAGTTTACACTGCAGGAGGGATGGGCAGAAATTGGAAAATTAAAGGAAAGTGTAATAAGAAAGTTACATAGTACTGCACTTGAGCAGTGAGAAGTACCACAGGGAAATTGAGTTTTGGTGTTTTGTTTGTTCGTTTTGTTTTGTTTCATTTTTTTTACAAAGAGCTCCACATGGACAGGAGGAAGTTGCTAACTTGCCCAGGCTGGGCTTGAATTTGTGGTCCTCCTATTTCAGCCTCCTAGGGTGCTGGGATTACAGATGTGATCCACTACACCCAGTGAGAAGTTCTCTGACCAGCGAGGTGGCTTAGCAAAAATGGCATGTTCATGGTATTGGTTGCACAGTAAGGCATCTTACTGGGGATGTCATCTCTTGTATTTCACAGCACTCCCACTGGTGGGAGGAGAAAAGAGAAGAGACTGAGGCATGCAGGCCTAATGTGGGTCTTTACATGCAGCAGAGCAGGGCTCCTTGGGCTCCTGGGGTACCTTTCAGGTTTTCATATGCTGCTTCCTTTGCCTGCTTCCTGAACCCTGATTGCCTTTATCCTTCCTTCTCACCTTGTTGACTTCTATCCTTCCTCAAGGTCTCTAGAAATTGTTAGGTGTCCTCCTGTGGCTCTCTAGAAATCATCTAATTAATCTCCATTTTCCTGGCTCCTGAGAAAGGGGGAGGTTCACCCCACAGTGGTTCGCACACAGACTGTGTAAGAAGGGGATAGAAGGGCCATGCAGTGGCTGCCTTCAGGGACCCCTCAGTCTCTGCTGTTCTCTGGAATGGGGACCTTTGTGCATGGTGAAATTACCCAGTGCTCCCATGGCTACCCTTGCATCTCTTCTGACCATTAGCCCCCGCTTTCCTGAGTGGTGCTTTTGATGCACAAATTGGCAGACATGAGTACAGGAAGGATACCAGGTGAGTGGGATGAATTCCTAGGTGGCAGTGTAGGAAAAGGGTTAGCAGCATGACCTCTGCCTATAATTTGTATCCCAGATCTGCAGCTTTTCACCTTTCATTGTTTACATAGCGCTTAATGAGTTATAGATGATAACAGCATCTTTAAAAGGTTGTTAAAAGCAAAACAATCCATGTCAAGCTCTTAGGAACATGTTTAACACATAGTAACTTCTCAGTAAATATGTGCTGTCACCGTCATTTTTATAATAAAGGGAGAAAATGAAGCATTGGCCGCCAGCCTATGAGCTGTAGTACTCGTGATGTGACCACAGTGATTCCAAGTTGCAGGGCACGTGTTTCTCTATAACTTCATTTGATCCCCACTGGCAGTCAATTAATGAGCAAAATTTTTATCCACATTTCAGAGATAAGGAAAGTAATTCCCAAGTTATTTTTCCTGGACATAAATCTGTAGTTTTCTATTGTGACCCTATGCTTTTGTGAGATTCTGCCTTTCTCCTTGTTTTTGGTTCCCCAACTTCCAGTTTTGGTATCATGGAGTGACTGGAGGGGTACAGACCCTAACTGTGGTACATGGTCATACACTTAGCACCTGTCACAAATAGATTATACAAAGTATCAATAGTGAAATATCAGAACTGAACCAATATTTTGAACAGATGGATTTAGTAGGTGCTTACAGAGTGTTCCACCCCACAACATCAGAATATGCCTTTCCAATGCACACAGAACATTCTCCAAAATAGGCCACATACTAGCTCATAGAATATTGTTAAATGCATGCAGAATTGAAATTGTCCCATGTATGTTATCAGATCATTTTCCAGTGAAATTGGAAATTGATGATAAAAGAAGCTATAAAAACTTCATAAGCACATAGAAATGAACACCCTTCTGAACAACCAAGGGTCACAGATGAAATGAAAGAAAATATTAGACAGTTTTTAGAATGAAACAGTGACACTAGGACAGTATACCAGAATTTATGGGAAGCAATGAAAGCATTTATATGGGAGAAATTTATACTAGTGAATTTCCATATCAGAGAAACAGAGCAAGCTCAAATAACCTAATTTGAACATCAGTCTCCTAGAAAAAGAAGTATAAGTCAAGCCAAAGCTTATATGAGGGAGGAAATTATAAAAATCAGAGCAGGAATTATTTCATTATAGAATAAGAAAGCAATACAAAGAGTCAGTGAATCAAAGAGTAGGTTGTTTTGAAAAACCCTTGTCCAACTCTATGAAAAAAAGGAAAGAAAAGAATCATCATCCAATTAAGAATAAAAAAGGTGAAATCACCACAGAACCTGAAGAAATCCAGATCATCATTCCTACTTTAAGAACCTGTATTCTAATAAGGTGGAAAACACAAAAGTAGATTCCTAGGTACATATGAATTACCAAAGCTGAATCAAGAAGATATTAAAATTCTGAATGAACCAATATCAGTCAATGAAATTGAAAATGGGATTTAAACCTACCAAAAAGGAAAAGCCCAGGCCCTGACAGGTTCACTACTGAATTTACAAGAAATTTAGAGAAGGGTTAATGCTGTTACTTCTGAAACCCTTCAGTGAAATTGGAAGGAAAGCAATACTCCCAAACTCATACATGGAAGTAAACTTACCCTAATATCAAAACCAGAGTTGTATTCAATCAAAAGAGAACTATAGGCCAATCTCCTTAGTGGACAGAAAAGTTCTCAGTAAGGTACAGGCAGACAGAATGCAGTAAATCATAAAGAAGTTTATACAACCTGATCAAGTAGGATTCTCCCCAGGAATACAGGGATGGTTTAATACATGCAAATCAGTAAAGGTAATATACCATATAAACAGAGCCAAGGACAAAAATCACATGGTCATCTCAATAAATGTAAGAAAGCATTTGACAAATTCCAACACTAATTCATGATAAAAACGCTACAGAAAATTGGAATAGAAGGTCTTCATCTCAATCTGATAAAAGTCTACGACAAACCAACTGCCAGCATCATACTAAATAGACAAAAACTGAAAGCTTTTATTCTACAATAAAGAACAAGACAGTGCTATCCACTATCACTACTTTTATTCAATATAGTTCTGGAGACATCAACCAAAGTGATCGGACAAGAGAAATAAAAAGAATAAGGATAGGAAAGGAAGAAGTTAAATTATCATTTTTTGTAGATGATATAATACTCTACGTAGAAGACCCAAGTAAATCCATAAGAAGACTTCTAAGTTTAATAACCAAATGCAGTAATGTAGCTAGGTACAAAGTCAACACTCAAAAATCAGTAGCATTTCTATACACGGATAACAAATTTACTGAGAGTAAAATCAGTGAAACAACACCTTTTGCAGTATCATCCAAAAAATTAAATACTTAGAAATCTAACAAAGAAAGTAAAAGACCTTTATATTGGAAACCCTTATACAAGATATCCCTTGTACTTAGGTAGGAAAGACCCATATATTGAAAATGCCATACTGTCAAAATTTTTAAGCAGATTTAGTGAAATCTCAATCAAAATACCAATAGCTGGGGGCCAGCGGCTGGCAGGGAGGCCTCGGCCTGGGTGACTGGCAGGCCCGTGCGGCCGGGGTCTGCAGAGGATTCAAAATGACCAATGAAGAACCTCTTCCCAAAAAGGTTCAACTGAGTGAAACTGACTTCAAAGTTATGGCAAGAGATGAGTTAATTCTAAGATGGAAACAATATGAAGCATATGTTCAAGCTTTGGAGGGAAAGTACATGGATCTTAACTCAAATGATGTAACTGGTTTAAGGGAGTCAGAAGAAAAGCTAAAGCAACAACAAGAATCTGCATGCAGGGAAAACATCCTTGTAATGTGACTAGCAACCAAGGAGCAAGAGATGCAAGAGTGTACTACTCAAATTCATTGCCTCAAGCAAGTCCAGCAGCCGAGTGTTGCCCAACTGAGATCAACAGTGGTAGACCCAGCAATCAACTTGTTTTTCCTAAAAATGAAAGGTGAACTGGAACAGACTAAAGACAAACTGGAACAAGCTCAAAATGAACTGAGTGCCTGGAAGTTTACGCCTGATAGGTAAACAAATCATACTCCCCAGTCAAGACTTCCCTGACAGTCCCACTATGAGAAAGCTGTGGTGGGACAGCCAAGTACATGTTTCCACACCAAGACTCAGACTTTGAGAAAAAAAAAAAAACACCAAAACTACATTCTTATACTGTGCAGCTTGTGATGGTTAATGTAAAACTGACCAGATGAACCTTGTGCTTCAGCTTTTTTTTCTTCTCCTTCCCACTGCTTCAGAGGCCTGATGTCGCCACACTATTTCAAAGAAGAGGCCACCTTTGAAAAATTCCCCTTCTAGAACATTTAAACACTTGAGAAATGTTTCTGTTTGAAGAAAATAGAGGGAGAAACAGAAGTCTTCAGTCTGTGACACAGTGTCTTCAGACAATTGGAGGATTGAAAACCTACAGAGATTTCAAATCATGAATTGAACATGTAAAATTCCAGTTAAATGTAAAAAAGGAATACGCATCGCTCTTAACCTTGACACAGTGACTTAGAGACACTGTATATCATTTTTACCATTAAGACTGTGGACTTCATGATTGTTGTTCAATTTCTGGGTCAAAACTCAAATCAGGTGAATTTTGCCTTTGAAGGGTTTTTTGCTAAGAACCAACTTCAGTAATCACAAGACAAATATTGATGTTGGTAAAGTAGTATATATATTTTAACCATTTAGCTTAGGGCTCTGTATTATTTAATAGACCCTAAAATGGTTTTAATCAATGGTTTGTTCTTTGAATGGTTACAAAAACTGTAGAAAATCTTTTAACTAAGGACTGTACAAAGAAGGAGTGGTATCAAACTTCAGGCTTGAACTGTTTGAAGCATTCATTTCACAACTAGATTGTATAAGGATAATCAGCTGTGATGAGACTCGCTGCATAATTTTTTCAATAGTGAACTTTATGAAACCCTCATCCCATTCAACAGGCACATGTTAAAAGAGTGTTGTCTTTGGTGTTAATGGGAGAATGTGTTCCTTCATTGTATTTGAGCCTTTTGTGTTCACACGTCTGATATTAAATTAAATGTGTCTTGAAATAAAAAATACCAATAGCTTATCTCCTATAATTAGAGAAAAGAATCCTAAAATTAATTTAGATACAGATGAGACCTACACATCTAGCAATAACAAAAGCAATTTTAGCTACAAGAGACCTCATCACAATCCTTGTCTTGAAACTATACTACAGAGCTACACTGATTTAAAGAAAAAAAAGAGAGAGAGAAATCAGCATGGCACTGGCCAAAAAAAGCAGATGAACAAGTTAGAAGATACAGAACTAACTTCAGGTACATTCACCTACTTCATCTTTGATAAAGAAAGGGGCCAAACACCTTCATTGTATAAAAGATAGTCTCTTTAATAAATGGTGCTAGAAAAACTGGCTTTCCACATGTGAAAGACTCTATTTAGACACATATCTCACCTTGAATTAAACTAAAATTAAAGTGGATCAAAGATTAAATATTGAAGCAGAAATACTAAATCTAGTGGAAGGTAGAATAGGTGGAAGTCTTGAAGACATTACTGTAGGCAAAGGCTGAATAAAATTCTAATCTCACAGGAACTCTCACAAAGAACAACTAAGATCTCATTAAAAAGAACCAGACTGTAGGAAAAATTTCCCAGCTCTTCCTCAGAGGACTAATATCTAGACTGTATAAAGAACTCAGAAATGAGGCCTCCAGATTTAAAGATGCAATACAAAAATGGGCATCTCAAATAAAAATGACTTCTCAGAAAAAGAATTAGAAAGAGCAAATAAATTATGAAAAATGTTCAACATCGTTGGTCATTCAAGAGATATAAATTAAAACAATGGTGAGATTGCATCTCAAGAAAGAATGGCTATTATCAAGAATTCAATGACAAATCCTGGAAGGACTGTGGGGAATAAGGAACCTTTCTCCACTGTTGGTAGGTGTGTCACCTGGTACACCACAATGTTATATGTACACACATGTTTAAAGCACCATAGTTTATAATAGCTAAATCTTCAGAATATTCCTAATGTCCATGAACACAATGGATAAAGAAGATGTTTTTTTTTTTTCGTACAATAGAGTACTACTACTCTGCTATAAAGAAGGGTGAACTTGAGACATTTCTAGCTATATAGATCCACCTTGAGATCAAACTGTTAAGTGAAATAAATTGGTACGTATGTTCAAATACCATATTTCTCAGGTGTGAGAAAACAAAAGTGTAAATAAGTACCAAAATGTATAATAGACATTAGGAAATGTGAAGATAATGTTCACGTGAGAAGGGGAATAAGGGCGGTCAGAGGGGGGAAGGGAAGAAGGACAAGAAAAAGAATAAGAAAATGAAACAAAGCTTTTGTAAATAAGGGGGCTGGTCCTGCTAGCCTACTAGCCTGGCAGGAAACTAAAGAAGACATTTGTTTTCAAGTGTGGATTCTGGAAGGTCTAAGAACTAGAACCAAGCCTTCTAGTTATTTTAAATTTCAGCTTTTTACCAGGAGAAAAAGATAAACACCCCTCAGCTTTCTTGGAATGTTTAATAGAGGAACAGATTATTATTACATATAAATTCATTATGCAGTAAGCTCCAGATATTAGAAAAGAGCTACAAAAGATGAATTTAGATTTAGACAACTTGATATTTTAGTAAAAACTGCTTCTTAGTGTCCTATAATCAGGACTGGGAGAAAACCAGAGAAAGAAAGCAAAGAGATTAAAAAAAAAAAAATGGCTGTCTTTGTTATGGCTTCAAACAGACACTAAGGCTGATTCTCTGGGCTCCAAGAAGAGTTCAGTGACAATGAGGTTCATGTGCTACTACGTCAGAAGCCAGACCAACATAAGAGGGACTGCCTCAGGAGGCCCCAAGCCATGCCCTGACTGCCAAGGCAGCCATGAGAAGTGAGACTGCACCCTGAGGTGCAGGCCCCAGAGCTCATTCTCAGCTTTCCAGGTGGTCCAGTAGGACTGAAGGGCCCTGGGCCTGCCTCCTCCCTCCGGCCAGACTGTTATCTCTACCTGTCATCTCCATGGAGGAGCCCTGAGTAATCATGACTAAAGGAAACCCAGCCTATAGCTGGACATTGGCAAAAGTCTCTTTGTCCTTCTCCAACCCTGATCTTTCTTCCAGTCATCGTACCTCAGTAGAAACAGACTTTAGAAGACGTCTTGCTTTATCTGTAACAGAGATACTACAGTATATTCGGTTGCTTACTAATCAAATTGATGCTGAGACTGTTATTTTACAAATGTAATGTATATTGTTGTTCATATATATAAAACTATTTCACTAGTTAAAACAGATCCCAAGGACAGATAAAATCCTGTCCACATAAAGTTCTAAAGATACTGGTTACACAGTGTCTAATAGGTTTGGGCCTACAGTTAGAGCCAGGCCTTGCATTTGTGACATAAAACTCAGCCTCAGTGTTAAGGAAAAAATCCCTTGGCAGTGCCCCTTGCTTACAATGGAGGCCATATCTAAAATGCTGAATGGAACATTGGTTTAATCTGACTGGATGCTATGTATTTCATGAGAAGTGTATAAGTTCATCTGGTTGATTTCTGATGTAACTCAGGTATTTCATATTGATAGTAAATACAGGTGTGACTTTTTAACTAAAGCTGGAGGGACTTATAGCAAACTGTCACACTCCATAAATAAAGGGCTCTAAGAGCTAGTGAGTTACCATTGCTATGCCTCAAAAGTTTATAAATTATGGGGCCAGGGAGATGGCTCAGTAGAATAAGCACTTCCCTTGCAAGCACAAGGGCCTGAGTTCAATCCCCAGTTCTGAAAAAAAAAAAAAAAGTTTATAAATTTACTGGTTAGCTCAAATGCTCATGCTTTGATTATACATGTTCTAATCTCTCAGAAAATTCTTTCCTGTAAGATACCAAAACCCAGGTAATTATACAGGTAAAACCTATAGCAAATATGCTAGATTACTTTTAAGATTACTTTTACTAGGATCCACCAGATTTTGTCTGTAGAGATATATTAAGGCCTTAACGGTCCATCTCATACAGCTCAGGTGAGCTGAGCCTTCTCAGGATTTCCTGTCATACATCAAGAAATCCACTACAGGGAAGTTTCCCTCAAATTCCCTTGACAGGGCTGCCTGCAGGAGGACTTAAAACCAAAAAGTTGTATCTTGCTCAGTGGGCCCCATATATCTGACACAAACTGCAGAAGTTAGAAGGGTTTGCAGGAATGAATTTGTTCTGAGTCGAGGTGTTTCATAGTAGAAAGGAGACAGAATGGAATTATGGACAGAAAATGAGAATAGTGATACTAGCAGCCTGCAGGAATGGAGGCCAGTCGGGAAACAGGGAAAACATTAATGTTTCCCTGGATCCAAACAGAGAGAAGGGACATTTCAAGCAAAAATGTCCAAAGCTGCTAGAAAGGGATTTAATCAATTTTACCTGAGCAGTGGTGCTCATAATCTCATTGGCTGACCATAGTTTTGTCCCACCTCATGCCCACCTAAGAAAGTTCTCCCATGTTCTCCACCACCTGAAACCCACCTCACTGCATGGTTTTTCTCTAGAAAAATCTCTGGAAGAGACAACTTCCCAGGGACAACCTGCTTGGGCCCCCCTCCTAGGTCACTATCAACATACACAGCAGGTGGCAAAGCTGAGCTTT
>NW_004524755.1:3768940-3773494 GCF_000260255.1 Octodon degus | reverse complement strand
ATGATGGACCTACAAAAAGCTCTAATTATTTTTTTTTATAATTCAAACTTTAAAAGGTTATTACATCCCAGATCCTTCTGCTAATGTCTCAATAACTGTTCAAAATATTAGATATCAAATGAATGGTATATAAAATGTTGAGGCCCCCTGGACCCTATCTTCACCATTTTTATGGGACGGCATTACTGCTACTTGATACAAACCTTTGACTATATTCATAATTATCCTGTTGTGAATATTTGACCCATGCATGTTTAATTGTTTTTTTGGCTTTGTCTCCTCCAGACTTAAAGCTATTCCACCTACCCAAGATAAAAATGCCTGGTGTCTGTTGAGGGTCTTTAGACAGAACCTCTGGATAGTGTCTGACTGCCAGTCAGCAACTACAACCCCTTTCAGCCT
The DNA here is from genome assembly GCF_000260255.1 of Octodon degus. Taxonomy (NCBI): domain Eukaryota; kingdom Metazoa; phylum Chordata; class Mammalia; order Rodentia; family Octodontidae; genus Octodon; species Octodon degus. The sequence goes on along the minus strand of NW_004524755.1, from coordinate 3,773,092 downwards.
GAAGAAGCCAGAGCAGTCATCGCCCATGGTTCCCTCACGGCAGTTTGGGTTACTTCTTCAGAGGGGGGAATGTTGTAGGCAGCTGAATTAGCTAGAAATATTATAGGCAGTCAGACAGGGTCAGGCCCTCAAGGAGACAATATGGAAGACAAGGTGACTTTGCAACTTGGAAGAAATAGGTACACCCCCATGAGCCAGACTTGAAGACAAAAAAGGAAACAAATATAGCTACATACTTCCGTAGGGATGGGCATCAGGGATTGATATTCTAAGTAGGTATCAGTCACCTTGAAAGAGCCCAAATGAGTCACTAACCCAACCCCCAACAGGAAGAGACCCTGTCCTGTGTTCATGCCCGCTTGCTACACTACGTGACTCGCTTCCTGACTTGGTACTGGATTTAATCAATTTTACCTGAGCAGTGGTGCTCATAATCTCATTGGCTGACCATAGTTTTGTCCCACCTCATGCCCACCTAAGAAACTTCTCCCATGTTCTCCACCACCTGAAACCCACCTCACTGCATGGTTTTTCTCTAGAATAATCTCTGGAAGAGACAACTTCCCAGGGACAACCTGCTTGGGCCCCCCTCCTAGGTCACTATCAACATACACAGCAGGTGGCAAAGCTGAGCTTTGGGCACAAGAAGTCCATCTCTGGAGCACGAGAGCATAATCAACACTCCACACTGCCTCTTTCCAAACAGACCCCTGCCCACATAACATTCACAGATTACGTGGAAAGAGATAAGAGGATTGTGGAAATACAGAAAGCAAGCAATAAATAAGCTAGACAACAACAACAACAAAATAAGGTGGTTGAAGCAAGAGAGCATGTGGGGGAAAAAAGAAGCAACAGAGATTATGACCAACTACAAATTGTACTTATTAAACTTGATCGTCATGTATATCTACCCTGGGAGATAGCTCAGTAGAATATGTGTTTGCCCGGCAAGCTTGAGGTCCTGAGTTCAATCCCTGGTACTGAAAAAAAGGAAAAGAAAGGAAGGAAAGGAAAGGAAAGGAAAGGAAAGGAAAGGAAAGGAAAGGAAAGGAAAGGAAAGGAAGAAAGGAAGAAAGAAAAGCATCATGTATATCTATAATGTACCAATAAAAAAAACAAGAAAAAATGATTTCTGCAGCTATGACTAAGTTAAGGATCTTCATATAGGGAGGTAATTAATCTCTTCTGGAACACTTGGAGCACTTAAATCTGCCCTGAATCAAATCACAGTTGTTTTGTGAGAGAGAATCAGATAGTTTGGGGTGTAGATCAGTGGCAGAATGCTTGCCTATTAAGTGTTTGCTAGGGTCTAAATTCAGTGTCCTTTTCTAAAAAGAAAAAAGGCTGAGAGAAATATATATATGAAATGGTGATGTGAAAATGGAGATGGCCATCAGAGTGATGTGGTCACTAGCAAAGGATACAGGCAGTCTGCAGAGATTGGAAATATCAAAGAATAGATGTTCCCCTGTACACTTCTAGTGAGCATGTGGCGCTGCCAGTTTAGCCCACTGAAACTTAGTTTGAGTATTTGGCTTCCAGATCAATGAGAATAAGGTTTGTTGTTTTAAGCTCCTATGTCTATGGTATTTTGCTGCAGGAAGCAGAAGACAAAGAAAGTGCTCCATAATTTGATTACCCTCACCCTTTTACTCTCTGCCTGTTCAGCAAATCCTACAACCTCCACGGTGTTTGCAAGAGCAGAACAAGGCCTCTTTCCTTCCTTACTTCTGTGGGAAGGCGAATAACAGTCCCACAGGCTCTGTTTCTGCAGCCTAGCATGTGCTTTTCTACCACTACCCACTGTAGGCAGTCCTCTCCCTCTGTACATTGTTCCTCTCATTGTCCCCTTACCTGACAGCTTCAAATAGAGTCTCTCACATCAGAAAAGACCAACTGTAGTGGCCAGGAGATCATGAGTATGTAGGTAAGGAAAGCAGCATTTGTATTGATTTAGTGACATTAAGTAATTAAGTTTATATATCCAATAAATATTTATGAATACTACTGAGTGTCATGATAGGGAATCTGATAGGAAAAGATTTCTACTATATCATAGTTCTCTGGAGAAAAAAATCCAACAACAGATGCATCATATGCAAGTGCACGCGCATGTGTGTGTGTGTGTGTGTGTGTGTGTTAGTGTAAAAGATTGATTATAAGAAATTGGCTCATATGATTATGGAGGCTGACCAGTTCAAAACCTGGAAAGCTGACATTTTCATGTGGGTCTCAAGGCCAGACGCTGATGTCCACTCTGGAGAGCAGTCCACCAATTTAAATATTAATCTCTTCTGGAAATGCCTAGAGTTATGTGTAACTAAATACCTGGGTGCCTCATGGCCCAGTGAAGCTGGCATAGAGAGTTATCCATCACATCTGCTCTTGTGGAAATGGTCCTCCAGTGGGCCACTCCCAATGATGCTTCTTTGTGCTTAATATCACAGCGGAGCTCAGATTTTCTAAGATTGCTGCCAGGGCACACGATCCATGGCTCTTGCTGAATATCCCTGGCCTGAACACCCATAAGAGGCCCTGGGAATACTTACAGCACTGTAGGCTTATGGCTGGGATGGTCAGTTAGTGCTGGGGTTGTTAAGAGGTAACCTCTTGTTTCTCTGTATTCCACCAAGATGTGCCTGCACTCAACCTAACTCCATCAGCTTCATGGTCTGGGATTGAGTAGAGTATTGAAGGAATGGGAACATGAAGTGGAAGGGCAAAGATATTTTATTTGCCCTCCTTTATTTAATTCTCCCCTTTTCATTACTTCCCTAGATCCCAAGTGCTTGCAAAAGAAAAACAGCAGCGGAGGGCTGTGATTTCCTCTCTCCGACACATCCCCACTGGAGCAGTGACTCAATTTCCTGCTCAGAAGTGGGGCCAGCAGCCACTGCTGGCTCAGGCTGGAAGCCTGAGTCATCTCTGAACTCTGCCTTGCCTTTGCACCCTTTTCTAGGCATTGTCAGTTCATAAAAATAGAGCTATGATTCTGCTTCTTTCCATCCGCTTTCCCATGCTCCTGTCGGATGGACCCGTCTTCCTAGTTGACTGCTGCCATGGTTCACTGTTTGCTCTGTGTTCCTGCACTTTCCATTTTGCCCCTGTGCACAGCCCATACACCTGACCACAGGGACTCCTTCAGTACCTGGTGAGATGCCCAAGTGCCCATGCTCAGGCCGCCCACCCAAGGCTATGAGGCCCCAAGTAATCTAGCCCTACCTTCTATCTAGTGTACTCAGCCACAGTGACTCCCACCATTCTGCTAGGAGCTGTGGCACTTAGATTCTCTTTGGCTCCAGCATGCCCACTTCAGAGAGGCCTTTCATAATCACCTAAATTACAATGGCACCTATCATTCCAACATGGTGCCCCTTTTCCCATCTGCTCTGGCTTGTCTTCAGAGCACTTCCCAGCACCCACGTCACGTTGCTGTTTCTCCCTCAGGACAGTTGTTGGTTTGCACCTCCCCTTTGTACACTGCATGGTGAGTCCATGAAGGCTGAGGCACTGCTCACCTCCAAATGCCCAGAGCACACAATAGTGGCAGACTTACAGTGGTGCTCCATAAATATTAGACGGTGATGAAAAAGAATGGAGTGAACTCATGTGAGGACGTCAAGCTTCTTCCAACCCAGTGGCAGGCTGGGTCACCTCCTTGCCATTTGTGATGAGTGTGGGAAATCAGGAACTCCGTAGGTGCTGCCTTTTACTCCTGCACCCCTATCTGAGGATGTGGCTCTAGTACTGTTAGCCCTTTGGTAGCGTTCATCATGCTCTTGTGGACATTTGTCCTTAGCCACCTTCCTTGTCAGTCCGAAAGCTTCAAGAATAACTGTCTGCTTTGTTCTTCAGTATACTGAGGTGACCGGGACGTACTAAGAGTTCAATTAGTGTTGGTGAACAAAATTAAGTTTTATGAAAAGCAGCAAAAATGTAACACTACAAGTTGAAAAAAGAAGTCGTAATTGGTGATTGACTACTTATCTCTTTCCTGGTAACTACGTTAAAATAGTGCTATATTGATGAGACACTGTTTCATTTTCTGGTTAGCACAAAGGGTGGGATAGGAGAATGGTAGGACTTTTGCTCTTGGAAGTGATTGAATTACAGTATTATACAAAATTTTCAGAATCACCTGGTCTGGTA
>NW_004524755.1:3766334-3767995 GCF_000260255.1 Octodon degus | reverse complement strand
TTTATGTAATCAAACATGCTTGTGGGAAGGCTGAGACTACAGGTTTTCAGGGACAAAATAGAAAAGCTGGGTGGGTACACTGGGAAAGAATCCTCACTCTGACTCACTAGCACTGTACTCTCCAGCTGTGGAGCAACCAGCTTCCCAAGGCTGAGCTGTGTGGGTCTCACTAGGGAATGTCACAGCTTGTGAAGCCACAACCCATGACCAGAAGAATGAAGGATATGCCACGTTTGGATGTTGGGAGGCACTAAAGCCATCTGAGGTTTATGAGATGTACAAAGAGCTGGATTTTGGTCAATTGGAGGCCAGTTACACACACATGAAGAGTAAGCCCCATTCTCAGTTTTCTGAGTGAAACTTTTCCAAGCACTGACTGTAGGCAGAATGGGGGGGGGCGGGGGGAAGGGCAGGGCTGCCCTGCAGCCTGGGACTCCTGCTCACCATTCCTCGGCAATCCTGTGTTCTCAACTTCTCAGAAACTGGGAAAGAAAAGGAAACCAAAAGCGCCCTGACTTCTTAAAAATAGAGAAATTCCTGTAAGTTGACAAGGTCAATTGCTGCTGTCGTAAATTATCACAAACCCAGAAGCTTAAAATCACACTACTGTATTATCATATACTCATGAACATCTGAAGCTCCATGTTTCATGAAGCTAAAAGCATGATGTTGAGTTGCATTCCTGGAGGACCTGGGACAAAAACCATTTTCTTATCTTTCTGTTCCCCAGAGGTGGCTTGTACTCCTCAGCTCTTGGCCACATCCCTGTGACCCTGCTTGCATTGTCTCACCTCCTCTCTTTCTGGCTGGCTTTCTTGTTTCCCTTTTCTGTGATTATATTAGACTGACCTGGTAAGGCAGGATAATCTCCCTTTTGAAACCTTAATAATGTTTGCAAAGTCCTTTTTGTCATGGATGATAGCAAATAGAACTTTGAGAAATTAGACTGGACATTTTAGAGGGCCATTATTGTACCTGCCCCAGAAAGCAAAGAGAACCACTTGCACTTGATCTTTCTTGCTTTTCTCACAATTACCATGAACCCCCAGTGGTCCCAAGCCTCAGCTGGGATTCTCCTCAAGATGGAGCTCTCACTGAGGGTTCAGACCAAAGTGCCACCAACAGCAATGTGGTCTCTGAACTCCCTTCCTGGCCAGGCACTGGTCTGGGACATGATCTGTGTTCATACAGCAATCAGAGTGCTTCCCACCCAGTGTGCCTGTCTCTCCATCCACCATTCTCACTTGTGAGCACATGTTATGCATGTAAATGTGTGATCCTTTTTGAGGGGGGAAGGTTATATGATCACTTTTGGCCAAGGAATAACTAGGGTGTGCATTTCTTTCGTCTGATATGATCTTCTAGCATGTGGACCCTCTAGTTCAAGGTGAGTAGACTTAGCAATGACCACGTGGAATAAGGCGGAAACAAACTTTATTGCAGCCACTGATATGGGGGGTTGCCACTGTACTGTGTAGTAGAAGTCTTACTATCGCTTTTCAAATGCTAAAAGCAAAGAAATAAGAATAATAAACTAGCACAAAAGCCTGTAAGTGATTTTCTTCACTCACCTGTCTGTATCATTGGCCACATACACGTTCCTTTTCTTTTGATGCAGAAGCCTAGTAACTTTACATTCTGTTTGGGGTGTGTGTGTGTGT
>NW_004524755.1:3746206-3759018 GCF_000260255.1 Octodon degus | reverse complement strand
CTAGGACTGGGTCTGGGGGTTCCCGGAATGCGGCAGAAATTCCTACTCGGCGGGCTGGGTGGGGAAGGTGCTGTAACCCAGGTTTCTTTGTAAAAGTGGTAAAACATTTAGTTTCTAGAATACATATGATAATGCATTCATAGCTTTAGTATTAGTCACATGGAGTTGACTGTCCCTTCTGAATCCATAGAAATGAATACATATCTTGTATTAGTCACCTCTCCTGTCACCAAGACACAATACCTGTCACTCACTACTGTAATGTAGCTCACAGTTTAAGGAGACACAGACCATGGTCCCCCTAGTTCCAAAAGAGAAACATCATGCCCGGTTCATGGCAGCCAGAAAGCAGAGCAGGGGAGCAGTGTGGGAGAGGAGGAGCCCTCAACTACATTGTCTAAGTTCGTCCTGTGTCACCCATCCAGACACTCTCAGAATGTGTTTTCCTAATCTGCTAGATGTTTTATAATCCAATCCGATTAATGTGTCCTGATTAACAATCACAGATCTGCAGTTATGATGACTGTAGATGACAAGAAGGAATAGAATGTGGTGCTGGGAATATTTAGTATCTCCATTTCTTGTTGTCTTTCTATCTTGTAGTAAAGTCTCACAATTGGAATTTGTTTTTGTGAGAGCAAGCACAGGATGGGGGAGATCTTGGGGGCTTGCTAGAATTATGGTAGAAGAGAAGTATGCAAGTGTTCAGAGGAAGCAAAAGGGCAGAAGGCTGTGGGGTAGCTGGATCCAGGTGTGTGCGCATCGCAGGTCCTTACCTCCCTAGGCTCCATGTTTGCTGTCATTTCCTTCCTCTTTGTATACCCCAGCCCTGCTGGGATCATCAACATGGCGTTGGTTTGGACATGGCAGAACTCCTGGCACCTGGAGATGTAACTCCGACCTAGTGCCAGAGGTATAGGCAGAGGCCTGGAGATGAGAACTGAGCTTTATGTGCACATTTCACAGCACTGTGATTGTATCCTGGGCTGAAGTTGCTGGAGTCCCTGTATAACCACAGTTAGAGCACCTGCTTCTGCAGCTGGATATGTGGTGACTGGTGCTCCTGTGGCTAGCCAGAGAACCCATCCCCCAACAAAGACTAGGGTTTCCATGGGAACCTACAATCTGTGACTCAAATATCCAGGTCAAAAGCCTGCTATTTTATCTGCTTCTGTGTGGGGGGTCATATGTGGACTGCTAATATTGTTAAAAGTCTGGATTTTATTCTGCCACTTCAGCCATGGTATCAGCAATGATCCAGGGGGCCCTTCTGTTCTAAGGAGGTACTTACTATTTGGTTGAAATCTTCTATATGAAGGATGAACCAAGACCAAGATGGAAATCTATCTGTCCAGTAAATCATTCATGTCCTTTTTTATCTTCCCTATTTAAACCCCTGCAGGGCGAGCCCTGCTGAGACTCACGGACAAAAAGCTGGAGCGCATGGGGATCACCCAGGAGAACCTCCGGCAGCACATCTTGCAACAGGTGCTCCAGCTGAAGGTGCGCGAGGAAGTCAGAAACCTACAGTTACTCACACAAGGTATCCTGTGGCTTCCTGGTGGGTGGATGGAAAGGGAGAAGGAAAAAGGAAACCTCATTATTATGACAAAGGGAGCCAGGAAGAGCATTGTTTCTTTCCAAACTTTCCTTTATTTAAAATAAATTATGTAGGTAGATAGATGTCTATATGTCAGCTCCTCCCGAAACTTCTTTTTCATAGCTCTCTCCATGGAAGGATGCATATGTAAGTAACAAATATGCAAGCCACAGTACTCAAGCTAACTGCAAGGTCGTCACGTATAGCTATGTAGATTATGTAGCTCACACCTTCAATGAGTACTGATCACGTGGGCCAGGGTCTGACTGTACCCTATGGAGCTGTGTGGCGTGCAGTCTGCACTACTGTACAGGATATCTCTGATTGTCTTTTATCTCTCTGCTGATTTAGGGAGGGCTTTGGAAATTGCATGATTTCATTGCCAACATATCCAGTGATAGAGGTGGCTATTTTGTTTTACTTTGATTTTTCATTGCTTAGTAGAAAATATATTTTAAATACATGCCTTTACTTAAATAAATTTACATGCATATAGTTTAGAGATTGTAAGAACCCTCTTTAACCTCTTGAAAAGGGAATAATTCAAAAATACAGGCTACCGAGAATTTAAGAGTGCACGGTTAGGACGATATAACTCAATAGAAATTAATTAATAACTTCAATGTGGTGAGAGCACTTAAGATCTTCACAACTGTGGAAGGGACAGAAAACAGCTAAAATTTGAAGAAACCTCGTATCGTACCATAACTTATGCATCTACAAAAGATTTGGTTGCTGTTAACCTCCATTGGCTGTAATTTTTATTTTTCTTCTTTTGATGTCCATTGTGTGTCATTTTAAAGGAAAGGATGATAGAATATGTGTTTTTGAGAGCCTTGGGTATTTTTCAGTCTGCAGAATGTTGTAATTGCATGCATACTGTTATTGGAGAAATCTGGGTCAGCCAAGTTTCATGTTATTGCATTTAGATTAACCCAGTAATAGTGCATTTGCCTAGAGGAATGATGTACGGCCGGAAAGATGACTGCTCTAGAAGGATAAATATAGACTGCAAACGATATGAAAATAGTATTGTTTATGTGTTATTTGAATTTTATCCCCAGAGAGTTCCAATGGGAAGCTTATAGGTGCTGGTACTCAGAGTGATTTACATGGCAATGTGCTGTACTGATCCACTTGGAAGCTTTTTCACAAGAAAGTAGATAAGATATATAACAGTCAGTTCATCACAGTGCTGTTTATAAAATAAAAAATATAGACGCAACGTAGAGGTTCAGTTATATGGAAAGAATCAAATAATTTTGCTTAAATTCACAAAACACAACATATTGTAGGTTTTAAAATTGTATCTGTAAAGAATGTATAATGGGGGCTGGTCAGAGAGCTCAGCGGATTAAAGTGCCTGCTTAGGCATATGCAGGGGCCAGAGGTTCAATCCCAGGCCTGCCATGCTGGCCCTGCCGCCCGGGGAGCACTGAGAGGGCAATTGAGCCTCGACGTGTAATCCCAGCACTTGGGAGGCTGAAAGCAAAAGAATCATTGTGACTCTGATCTGTGTAGTGAGACCCTATAGACCCTGTACTGTACTAAATAAAAAAAAAAAAAAAGAATGTACAAAATGAGAAAGTACTCAGAAATTGAGGAGAATGCCATGGATAAATTTTTATTGTTACTATAAACCCTGTATGTATCTAAATTTTGTCTTCTTATGTGTGCATAGAAAAAAAACTGAAAATGACTGCGCTATTTTGATAATGGGGTGTGTGTGTGTGTGTGTGTGTGTGTGTGTGTAGGCCTGTGGATGGTCTTAATTATTTTCTTTAAATATCTCTGTTTTCCAAATCTCCCATTGTAAATCTACATTATGGTTATAATCAGAAAATGTACCACAAGTGTGAGGGTCTGCCAGGCTCTGTCCAGCGTGTGAGCCCTCGGTGCTCTTGGCTCTCGCTTTCCTCCTGAGCTGGTGAGGAGGAGACCTTGCTCACGGAGTGCACAGCCTTGCTGCATGGCTGCCCACCTGTGCAGTGTTTCCTTTACAAATTCACTTTCTGTGGCCTTCATTGCCTTAGATGCACAGATAGTTTTTCCTGAGATAGTCTGTAGTCAGATCTATTAAGCTAAATATATGTTTGTGTTCTGAGAAGAAAAGGCTAAATTCAGCCGTCCTAATTTGCTTGTCATTTTCTTTAGCTTTAGAAGCTGTGCATGTTGCCTCCTTTCATCCCGCTGGGCATGGAAGGGATCATTGTTTCGCTCTTGGATACTTCATCTCCAGCCATATTACCTTTCTTATTGCTTGTGTTTTGCATGTTAATGCTCAAACTCATTTTATGTTAGGGATCTTTTAGAAAACCCATAGCCCTACTGAAGCAATGGTTTTGAAAAATTAAAACAAAAAAGAAAGAAAACCAAACTTACAGGTTCTTTTTGAAGTTTTAAAGACAGCTCAAGAAGCCTTAGAATATTAATTTGGAGTCCAGGTGTACTGTAATAAGATTTTTAATTTTATTTCACTTACTCACTATGAATATATATATTCATAGGCTCACCACTACGGAATTAATCCATTCCTCTTGCTATATTCAAGTACACAAATTAGGTAGATTATGAACTGGAAGAATTGCTTTCTCTGACTTCTGGAGGCAGGCAGTCTAAGACAAAGGCCCTAGAGGACGTGGTGTCCAGTAGAAGCCCTCTTTATCACAGTCCTCCTCCTCACTGGCCTTTTTCTCTGTCGCCTCACACAGTAGAAGCAGGGGGCCATTCTCGGGGACCTGAGGTCATAGAGTCACTTATCACATTCTTAGAGGTGTCACTCTTGCGCCCAAGTCCCCTAACAAAGGCTGTATCTCCTATGACATCTCCTTGGGGAAGAGGGCTTCAACCCATAGTTTGGGGCACATTATGGTACCCTTCCCAAACCTTCCCATGGTTTGGGAAGAGGGTTATAGTCAAAGTAATCATTTAGGGTGAAAGAGATTTATTTTTTAAATGATTCAATGTGTTGTGAATTTCCTTCCTGCCTTTGAAAGTAGTTTCTAAATATAGGTTATTGGGAAGAATTTAAACAGCCATGTTTAGGGAACCACTAATAGCAGCACATGGAGGCCTGGTGTTCTCTGAAGCTATACCCACAAGGATGAGAGGGTCTCTGAGAATGAAAAAAGCAATGTGCAGAGCAATATGTGTCATATGCAACATTTTCCAAAGACAAAGAAATGGTGATATGTATCCATCTGTGTGTGCTTTGTTTATATAAGGAACGCTGCACATGAAGCCAAACCAAGTCATACCCAGGGCTGGAAAGAAGGTGGTTGGAAAGAGGATGGACACCCTGCTTATCACTTGGTTTTGTGAAAAAGAAGCATATTAACTATTTAAAAGAACAACAGTTTTAAAAAGTAAGAAGAAAAACTAATAGACAAGAATTTTAAATTCTGACCCTGACATACATTGCTGTGTTACTTTAGGGAGATTACTTAATCTGCTTCTGTCCTAATTTTCTAATCTCTGAGATAGAGACAGCATATCTGCTAAACCAGTGAAAATTAGAATTAAAAGCTAAAATACATACGTCAACCAGACAGAGTGACAGTGAGTACAAAATATACTTAACCTATCCAAATCACATAATTAAGTCAAGCTCATTAATTTATTACAAGCCTTATCTTTAGCATCGTTATTGATATATATTTACATGGCACACAGTTCAAAGTGTACAACACAATGATTTTTACTGTATTTACAATTGTTAGGTACAAACCCATGTAATTGACATTCTGATGTGAGTAGATTTATTGGGGGCATCAAGCAGGCTGGCTGTCTAGCAGACCAAGACAGCAGTGTATAAAGCGGATACAAGAGACTTTATAGGATCTTTTAGGGAGGGTGATCATGGGCTGGAACAGCTGAAGGAGAGCTAATGTTGGCAGGGCTACCTGGTCTGTGGGGAACCTTCAATGTTAACAAAGGAGAATTTCCATTGTTGCTTGCCCAGGTCAACGTCAGGTGGACCTGTTCTGCGGTTGTGGGTTTGGCTCTGTGTGGGGCCAAGAGGGAGAGAATTTTGGGGCAGGGTGCCTGGGAAACTTTGAATCCTGACCTGTCAACAATTTTGCAACTATTACAATAATTTTGAAATGTTTTGTCAATGAAGAAACTCCATACCATTAACAGTGCCCATTTATTCCCAGGACCTCCACCTGCTCCTTGAGAGAATTAATCTATTCTGTCTTTTCCTGTAAACGTAGTCATACAGTATGTGATCTTCTGTGATTGGCTTTCATCTGCAATAATATCTTTAAGGCCTACCCATGGTGTACATGTCAGTGCCTAACTTCTGCTTATTGCTGATACACTGATAAGCATCTTGGTTCTCTCTGAAATTTGGCTGTTTATTAGTAATGCTGATTTGAACATTCATGCACAAGTTTGGATTCCTCTGGGCATGTGCCAACTAAGGGAATTCTACTGCGTGTGATAACTCCGTGGGTGACAGTGCCAGAATGACTGTCACGTCATGCTCTCCACCAGCAGAGTTTGAGAGCTCGTGTCTCTGCATCTTCACTGTGGCATGCCATCGCCTGTCCTCAAATCAGCGTAGCACATGTTAAATATTTCAGTGTGGTTTTGATTTGTTTTTCTCTTGTGGCGAATGGCATCTTTTCATGTATGTATTGGTTATTTGCTTACCTTCTTTACAAAAAATGTCTGGTTAGATATTTTGCTCATTTTTAATAGGAGTATTAATTATCTAAGCTTTATATCAGTTTAGGTGTGGTAGGGAGTTGAACCCCTCAGCCATGGGCTTGTTAGGTAAGTCGTTCCTAACAACTATTCCTAGCTATTCCTCCAACCCCTGAGCTTTTTTATCATATTCATCTGATTACATTTTTGAGATGGTTCTTGCTGTGTTTCCAGGCCACACTGGAACTCATGAGTCTCTCATTTTAGCTTCCTGAGTAAGTAAGATTGTAGGTGAATGCCATCATACCTGGGTTCAGCTTTATTTATCATGTTCAATTACCTACCTTATTTATCAGAGTTAAATATTTTGTTGCTATTTCCAAAAAAGAAACCCATCCATAAAAACTGAAATCTTGCCCCTCTGAAGATATTCAAAAGAACCTGCATGAATTTGAATATTAATGAAAAAAGAAACAATTGAATATACTGTAAATATTTTCTCTAGGAAGCAGCATCCGTTTGGATGTAGAAATTATACATGCACATTAAATCGTATGCATCAGAAAGCCATTCTGTAGTGTTGTAATAACATAATAGAGAATTAAGCCTATTTTTCCATGTTCTGTTGCTGTTTTAAAACTTGTCTGAAGGTTTTTATTCCACACCAGTGTTTTCAGAGTTGGCTGGGAACCTTATGACATGGCCAGGACTGCCACAAATGAACTCAAGGGGGGTCCACCAAACCACTTGTGGGTTACTTGAATAGGGAAAATTAATTCTTTGCCTCCCTCCTTCTTACATTCCTCCTCCTGGATACTAATCAAGTAACAAAATCTGTGATGCATTTTAACAAGTCATATGCAGATGCATATGGAATTTATCTGCTAGGAGTCACCATGAGTGACTCATCCCCAAAACTCCAGAAACAGATCATCACTATCCTTCAGCTGAACTTCTGGCCCCTGACTCTCCTGTTATTCGCAGTGGCCCTGAGACTGCCTGACATTTCCAAGTAACGTGATCAGTACTGGCCTTGCTTTCATGGCATCCCTTAGTGCCTTTGCAGTGATTCCCCTCCTCTGGTAGCCTTCTGGTCTCTGGTGTCCTGCCCAAGGAACAACCAAGTTGGCCTATCAGACTTCTTTCATTATGTCTTCCTCTTGGAAAGTCAGCTGGGTCAAGATACGGCTAGTTGCCTCTTGGGAAACAGTGTGAAATTAGAAATCATTATACTTCCCTTCTACTTGATTCATTAGAGATGGGGGAGGTGTTTATTTAAAACTCAGCAGTTGTGTACATAGTTTTTGGAACCCTTCAAATTAACCCAAGTATATAAGGGATATTCTTAGCATTTTCATGATTGACATTTCTAGGAATAAAACTCACAGGCATACTAGCCACACTGCTTTTTGTATAGCTAATGCTCTTTATAAAGCATAAACTAACGGGCACATCAACTTCTGAAATTTTTTCTATCATGATCAGAACTCTTTGTTAGCCCCAATGTACACACACAGAACAGTAAAGACAGAACACCTAAATACAACACCCAAATCCAGAAAGCTAGGCAAAACATGGGTCTGCATAACAAGCTTTTATCCATTTAACTTCACTACCTGTGATCTCTCATATGCAATAATAATTCCCCTCCCTGACTGACGATTAAGTCAGATTTACATGGCCATCACGTTCCTTTGGTCATGGCTTTTGAACTATTCTAGGTGCTGGCAAACTTGTCCTTGTAAAGAACAACACAGCACTTTAATCTTTGCTGACCATATGGTGTCTATTGTACATGCCTGGCTGTATAAAAGAACCATAGGCAGTACTTAAATAAACTAGACATGGCTGTGTTTCAGTAAAACTTTATTTACGAAAATAGTTACTGATGTACATATAAAGAAACACTAAACAATAAAAAAGCAACTGTTAAGTTGTCAATATGTGGACTATATAAGGAACTTCTGCAACATAAGAAGAAGAACCAATTTTAAAAATGGACCACGGAACATGAATATGTAATTCTCCAAAGAAGCTATGTAAATGGCCAAAAGCCATCAAAAATACATTCATTACTAATCATTAGAGAAATGCAAATCGAGTAAGGTATCATTTCACATCCATTATAATGGTCATTATCAAAAAAATAGAAAATAATAAGTTTGACAAGAATTTAGAGATGCTATATGCCTTGGATACTGTTAGTGGGTCCATAAAATTGTGTGACCATTATGAAAAACACTGTGGAAGTTCCCAGATAATTAAAAATATGTGACCTACCAATCCCATTTTTAGTGTATACATCCAAAAAAATTTAAGAGGATACTGAAGAAACATTTGTACACCCATATTCATTGTAGCATTATTCACAATAACTAAGAGATTGAAGCAACACAAATGCCCACTGACAGAGGAAATGGATAGAGAAAATAGTGTATATAGATACACAGGAATCCTACTCAACATTTACAAAAAGGAAATCTGGTCACATTCTACTGCATGGATTAAACTTAAGCACAAAAGGACAAGATTGCCCTCATATGAAGTATCTCATATAGTCAAAGTCATAGTAAAAACAGAAAATAAAAGCCTGGATCCCAAAGGCTATAGGGAAAAAGAATTAGTGTTTATGCATATAAAGTTTCAGTTTTATAAGATGAGTTATGGAGATCTGTTATATAATAATTTCAGTATGCTGTATTAGTACTAAACTATCCACCTAAAATATTTAAAATGAAAGTCTAATGTTACTTTTTTTACTACAGTAAAAATGTGACTAAGCCATAGGTAGTGAACCCATACTTTACAAAGTTAAAGCTATAAGTTTTTAAGAGGGTTCCAGATTACTCCTGGATTCTTCAAATTTTCCATTTTGCAATAAAAAGCATCTCTCAGTTCCAAGAGCTCTCTAGTATAGCAACACTCCTAGGATGTCCCTTTCTGTGGCGTTCTTAGCTACAAGTACATAGATAGGATAAAAAATTTATCAGCAGCTAAGAAATTTGGGTAAGTGCGGGGAATGCAAACCCCACATCATGCTGGAATATAAGGCAGATGATGAAAATAATTGCTGCCGTCTTCCATCTTCAACTGCCTTTGTAATCAGTGCCTGCAGAATGCAAAAAGAGCATGATATTTACCAGGGCCAGTTTTGGCTCATTAAACATTAGTATTTCCCTAAGAACTTTTTCTACATTGTCCAAATATATGTGTCAAAATTTAGCTGGGAATTGCATGGCCAGATGGACTCTACAAAGCTTCATCTTTCGGAGTGACAAAATTTAGAAACATTACATTCTAATCCAAGAAGAACTTTCCAGAACTGTGTGTACCGGCTGGGTATTTTAGTCCCGTCACCTCCACAGTGATGCTTCAGCAGCCAAAACGTGCTGTCTGAACTGAAGTAGGCCATCTGGTCCACCACCTTGCTGAAGAAGTCTTTGTAGAACAGAGCTATAACCTCTTGAAAAATTGTACAATCTCATTTTACAGACTTGAGCACCAAGACTCAGAATTAAGGATTCTCAGTAGTTACACAGCTAGTTAGTGGTACAATTGAAAGTAGGTCCCTTTTCTCCTAATTACTGTCCCTCTGATTTTTGTCTCATTGTTTTTAAGGTATGATTCACACACAGTAAAGTTCACCATTTTTAATGTGTGGTTCTGCGAGTACTGATAGATGTGCACAGTTGTATGGCTATCACTGTGGTCAAGATACAATGCAAAATCTCCTTCACTCCAAGAAATAATCCTCCGGTGCCCTGTTGTGTCAGCCCCTCATGTTCCACAAGCCTCTGACAGCCACTAATAGTTCCTGTCCATACAGATTTGCCTTTCCCAAACTGTGATGCAAATGGGATCTTGGGTCTGATTTCCTTACCGAATTGTGCTGAGACTTAGCAAGGCTGCAGTGGATGTCATTCTCCCATTTGATTTCATCACTGAGCATTCCATTGGATGTATAACTACAGTTTTATTCCCCAGCTGAGGGACATTTGAGTTGTTTGCAGTTTTGCAGAACACCAATAAAGCTGCTGTAAGTATTCATATAAAGGTTCTTGTATAAACAGTGGTTTTCATTTGATTGGGTACCTAGAAGTGAAATTGCTCTTTTGTATCATAGATATATGTTTAACTCATGAGAAACTGCTAGGTCAGTATTCTTAAGATAATAAAAGCAAAATAACAGGACTGGGGACTGGCTATACTACATTTAAGAATATTGAAAGTTTTTCTGAGAAATTGCTATGTCTTTGTAGAAGTCCTGCCTATTTCTTCCTGAAGGCATTCATCTTCAGAGGCCCTGGATTCTCTGTGTCTCTTATATACCATCTCCTAGTAAGTTCAAGGTTGAGCATGTTTACTGTGAACTTACTTGTTCAATAAAATTTTTTCAGCCTCTGTACTTAAGGCAATATACTATGTATGTCTTGCCCCAACTGTCAGTGACATGCTTCTTTGGTCACTCTTCTAAGGAAGAAAACCTGGTAGCACCCCCCAGTCCTGTGGCAGTGTGAACAGCAGACTCTTGGCATACCCCTGTGAACCATGTCTCTGAGCCAGATTTTCCGCTCTCTTGAGGTTCACGTGTACGCATGTCCAGGTTCTTCCACACTTCTTACCTTGTGGCGCTCCTGCTACTGCCTGATGTTCAAGGATCCATTCTCCTCATTCTCACTCTTCTGCGGTGTCAGAGGGAGCTGCGCTCTTCCTGATACTTGCCTGCTTTCCTGTGCATGCAACTGACTGTCTTGGTTCCACTTGTCTTTCTAATGGCTCTTCCCCAGGGTGTGGCTCACTGCCTGCCTCTTCTGCTTGCCACTGTTCATTCCTCCTTGAAGTGTCTCCTCTTGGTTTTTCTCCCTGAGCATGCTCTCTGGAAAACCTCACCCACTCCATTGCTTTATCCATCTCCTACCAACTCTCAGATTTGCATCTTAGATCACCTTGAAACTTTATATTATTAATTTACTCTCCAGAAAATGTGCAAGCCTGAATATTCTACTGACATCTCATGTCTAACAATCAAAATTTAACTCCACTGTCTTTGTTTTCCCCTCTGGCTTTCTTCTCAAGGGTAAAACTCCATTATGCACTCCTTAACCTCATTCAAAAGGTTCATAGTAACCAGAAATTACTGTTTCCTTCAAAATAACATGTATCCAGTAGGGGCAGGGAGGTAGCTCAGTAGAATAAGCACTTGCCTGGCAAGCACAGGATCCTCAGTTCAATCCCTGATACCGCAAAAACAAACAACATGTATCTGGTGTCAGAATCCTCTGAGTTCTTCTGAAATGGGTTTGAAGCCTCTTTCTGCATCATGTTTCCCTAAATTAACTTGTCCTTCATTAGTTTCTTCCCAGGCTTAGGATAAGCTGCTAGCTGTCATTGCTCTCTAGTGTCTGCCTGACTCAGCTATCATGATGATTCTGTTGCTGTGATTGATTTAAGTATATTTATTATTTCTATCTTTAAAACATTTAGTGGCATCCAGTTGACTACAGAATAAAATTAAAACTTCTTAGCTTCTCATTGAAAGCCATTCTAAACATTTCATGGCTATATTAACTTTGGGCACTGTTATGGTTTGTGTCTAGGTGTGCCCCCAAAGCCTCATATAGTCTTGGGGTGGCTTCTGGAGTTTGTGATTGATTACTGTGGGTGTAGTTGCTGCACCTGCCTGGGGCAGGTAATTTGCATTACAATGTAAGGTGGGAAGAGAAGCTAGCTGCTTGAGCTACTGCTACCCCTCCCTTTGTGCTCTTGCTCTTTGCCACCACCATGAAAGGTTGCCCTCTGCTATGTGCTGCTCTGCCTCGGAGCCAGCTGAGTATGGACTGAAACCTCCAGTAACTGTGAGCTAAATAAATAAACCTTTCCTTCCTTCATTTTGAGTGTCGGGTATTTGTCCCAGCAACGAGAGAAGAGTAACTAAGACAGGCACATTTCTTGCCAGATATTGTGATACCACAGTTGTAAAAATGGGGATAAGACCTATTTTACAGTGTTGTTGGGACTATGAGAAAATAACTCTCGTGGCAGGCCCTGGCCTTCATGAGATACCACCTCTTCTGAGGAACCTGCCTCATCTCTGAGGTAGAAGCGCTTATTCCCCTGTGCATTAGTGAGTTCACTGCTCATGCTAACAATGCAGTGTTCTCATACAGTATCCAGTTGCTGAGCTCCAGCACCCGTGGTCACTGCTGGGGACCAAAAGGAGCATCAAAGGTAGCAATGAGGCTGGAATGGTGTGTACCGCACCAGAAATAGATATATACTGAGACCACAGGACTACAACTCAGCCTACCCAGGTACTGGTTGGTAAGGAAGACTTGCCAAAGGCATAACCTGAGCACAGTCCTTAAGGGGTAAAAGATTTGGCCGATACCCAAAGGTTAGCAGGAGGTGGTGGGAGCTGTGGTGTGAGAGGCTATGTTTGAAGGCTGTCAGCAATCCCAGTGGTGTCTGTTGCTGCTTTGCACTGCTTCCTGCTAGCATACTGCTAGCATACAGCACAAAGTGGATTTTCTGTGTGGTTTTGCTGATGTAAATTGAATGGTTA
>NW_004524755.1:3737683-3746106 GCF_000260255.1 Octodon degus | reverse complement strand
TTTTTTTTGCAGTGCCAGGGATTGAACTCAGGACCCTGCGCTTGCCAGGCAAGTGCTTATTCTACTGAGCTATTTCCCCAGGCCCTCTTTCATTTTCTATCCCTATTGCATATTGTACTGAATCTCATGGCAGTGAATGCAGTATCAATTTGGTATGAATTTGTAGACAAAATAAGAGTTGCTACAAACACATTTGGGATCACTTTCTCCATGAGTCATATCACCAAGAATTTCTTCATTGATTCCCTTGTGATCTTCTGTACTGACCGTCAGAGACAGTGGCAAGGGCTCTTAAACACATCAACCACCCTTTCCTTTAGTTGTCTCTTTCATCTTTATGTGTTCTCCTCAGTGGCACTGTTGAGTGACTGTAAAGTGAACCTTTCCCCCTACAACCCAATTAATTACCTAACAACTTAGGGTGGATAAAGATGCTACGTGAGCAATCTTAGGGGTTTAGTGAAGATTCTTCTCTCTGTGTAGGGTCATTTACTACTTCCTTCATTGTCATTTGATGATGACCTGCCAACTACATGGCCCTTCCCAATTTCTTCCAAGGCAGCATTTCCTCAAACAGCCACTTCCTCAGGCTTTCCCTGACATACTTCAGAATCTTCAGACACTGTTATACAAATTTTGTGGCAAGGAATATTTCTAAATTTATTAAGTCTTTAAGCTGTCTGCTAAATTTTCCTTCATGTGAGCTTTTTATATACATAGAAGCCTAAACACGAAATTCCTTTAGGGATTATGAAAATCACATGACAGTTTAGCAGTAGGGCTTAGAGTTATGACATGAACGCCCTAGTTAGCATCCCCCCCATTTCATTTTTCTTTTGGAGTTTCATTCTGGCCAGTTCATTCAAGGCTTTTGGAGTGGGGCTGGAAGTTGACTCTTGCTTCTTGTCTGCTGGATTATTTAGGTTGGAAAAATGTTTGCCTATTGTAGTGACCCTGAAAGTTTCTTTAGCTGGTAGATGACGGAAGTGTCCATGTGCTGTTTTCTGATTTGGACTTGTTCTATGGGGAGTTTTCCTTCTCATTGCTCAGTATTTTGTGTCATTCTTTCCATGATGAGTGACTTTTAAGAAGCCCACACGCTCCAAATGCGTCTTCCTTGCATCTTCAGAACTCACCAACTGCAAAATTCTTTACCATAAAACTCTGCATTTAAAGGTCCTGAGTGAAGCAATACATTTATCACTTTTACTGGAACCTTTTAGGATTGTCATCTGTTGACATTGTTGCATTATTGTGATCTTGTTGTTTAAGTAGAGATCTGAAGACTCGCAAGTGACTGATACTGTATTGAAGACTGATGCACTGTGGCTTTTCCAAAACTGACATTGGTTTCTTTCTTCAGGGTGAGTCTAGACCTTCCGTCTGCTCTCTGTGATGGCCAAATGTCCAGTTGGCTCTGTAGAAAAGTGGTTTTATAAGGACAATGCCACGTGGGCTAGATGAGAGGATATCAGAAGCACTCACAGATGTATTAGTCTGTTCTAAGTAGAAACACAGAAACACATCATCTCTATGCTGTGAATTTCTATCATACGTATGTTACCAGATTTCTCTGTGGCCTTATTCTTTGAGACCACCAGTCTCAGGATATAACATAAAGCTCAACACACTACAGGTGGTTGAGCTTTCCTTATATCACAGTTTCTACACACCAATTCCAGAGGGCACTGCCTGAAGCACCTACAACAAGAAAAGGCACTGAGGTTACATAGTCATTAGTTTAGTTCTGTGCTTCAGTCAAGAGCCAATTCTGCAACCCTTATTTGACATTAACCCTTCATTATTGTTGTCTCCTTTTTTCACTTTACCTTTCTTATAGTAGCAAAACAGTCATTCATTCAGTAATTTATTAAAAAATGTATTAAGAACCTACGGTATGTCAAACACTTGTCATTTGTTAGAGGTTGTATGGGGATAACAGTAACAGTTACTCCCTCAAATTCAAGTGGAGACGATGTAATGTGAAATGTTATAGCACAGAAAATTAAGAGTAATGATGGTGATGTGTGAAGTCGTCTGTAGGACCATGTAAGATGGGTGGGGTTTCCCATGCAAGATGACCAGAAAATTCCAGGAAAAGGGTACCTTTGAACCAAGCCAGGAATTACAGTTATCAGGATGTGTTAATTTTCTCTTTATTCATCAAACAAATATGATTGTTGAGGTGCAAAGAACTCAGGAAGTAACACTAGTATTACGATTTGTGTCTGGATGTCCCCTTCATAGTCACATGAGATCATGCGAGGAGGGTCTTTCAAAGAAGGCCGAATCTAGAGTTTATGTTTCTCATTCATGTTCCAATGTTGGGATTATGGGTGTAAGTGCTACACTCTCTCTAGGGTGGGTAGCCTGCACACAATATAAGGGACAGAGTCTTGTCTCTTGTTTCTTATGCTGTCTTCCACCACCATCAACTGATGCCACCCTGCCTTGGAGCCAGCCAATTATGAACTGAAACCTCTACAAACTGTGAGCTAAATAAACCTCCCCTGTTTAATTTTGGATGTTGTGTATTTTTTCTCAGCAATGAAAGAAAAGTAACTAAAACAGCTACTGTCATTATATATTTTCTATAAAGCTATGTATTTTGAGTGTTTGCTGTGATAAGACTTTCCTTGGTTTCAGGGAAATATAGTAAACATGACAGGAATGGTTCTCATGAACATAGATTTTCACATTTTAATGGGAAGTTCTAGCCACTGAAAAATCATACCAATGATGTAAGGGAAGAAGGTGGAAGGGGACACAAATTATGCTTTGAGAAGCAAGTAAGAAAAGGGACTTTCTTAGTTCCAACAGTCAAGGAAAACTAAACTCTGAAACAGGAAGATGAACTAGCAGAGTACATCCTCCTTGTCTTGAGTGGCAGCAGTGGCCCATTCTGAGCCTCTATTAGGGTTCTGTAGAGAAATAGAACCACAAGAAATGAGAATAGACTTAGACTTGGCTCACATGATTTTGGAGCCCTAGAAATCCCCATGTGCCAGCTGAAAGAACCCAGTAACTAGTGGTGTCATTCAGTCCAACACTGAAGAACTAAGAAGAGGAAGACCTGTGGTGTGAGTTTCAGAGCCCAAAGGCTCCAGACTGAGTAGCTCCATTACCCAAGAGCAGAAGAAGTTAGCAGTTGCAGCTCAAGAAGAAGGAATTTGCCCTTCTTCCACTTTTGCTTGTATTCTTGCTCTCGTTGTATTGCATGATGCCCATCCTCACTGGTGAAGCTGATTTTCTTTACTCAGCCTGCTGATTGAATGCTCATGTCTTCTGAAAACAGTGCTCTGCCTGTGAGCTGGGTTACCCTTTGCCTGGTCACAATGACATAGAAATCACCACAGAAGCTAATGTGGAAGAGGAAGATTCATTCATTTCACATTTTTTTTTCCAGAACCGGGGATTGAACTCAGGCTCTTGTACTTGCCAGGGAAGCGTTTATTTCACTGAGCCATCTCCCCACCCCGGTTCATTCATTTCAGCACCATGAAAAAGACTGATGTAGTTAGAGGCTCAAGGATGAGTAAGAAAGGGAAGATTACAGAAAGTGAAGCTGGAAAGGTAAGCAAGGGACCATGGAATTATGTGAGTACCTTGGATTTTTCTTCATACAGAATCCAGAATTGATTTTGAAGGTGATGAGGACCTATTAAGGAGTTTTGAACCCAAGGGTCCTAGTGAGATTTACATAACAATGTATGGGAAGATGCACAGAGAAGGGAAGTCAGGAGACTATGCATCTGGTTAGGAGGCCATGGCATTCGGCTGTGCAAGAGGTACCAGTAGCCTGGGTGAAGGAAGTAGCAAATGAGGATGGAGAAAAGTCAGCTCAGGGGACCAAGCAGCCTGTGGGGACAGATTGGGAAACCTACATACACACTTTGAAAATGTCATCCTTACTCCTCTTTTATATTTTCCTCCCCCAGAAGCATGCACAGCACTTCTTTGAAATGCAGATACCTGGGCTGTACCCCAACCTGCTGAATTAGACTCTCATATACAGGTCACTTTACCACCAATGACTCCTATGCACATGAATGCTCAAGGGCCACTGCCTAGCATTGTACTAATCAGAGCACATGGGACATTCCTGGGGCTCACTGTTCACCCTTTAATGTCATTGCAGGAAAACTTCTGGCATTCATAAGTTTGCCTATCATAACCAGGTGAATTCAGATAAAAGCTTCAGCCCTTTGGGTTGTAAGAAGATATCCCACCCCAAAAGCCCAAACCAGGGTAGAGCCATCTAACACTGAATATAGCAGGGTATGTGCCTAAGATCTGAGAAATTGGACCACCTCCATGGTCCCTGAAGGATAATTTGAAATCTGACCTAGTATTTCTGGAGAAACAATGGAGACAAGTTCTTTTTAGGACCCTCAAGAACAATAAGTCTCTTCAGTACTTTTACAGAAATGCCAACATTACGTGTGCTTACAGGTGTAAGGGCAAAGTTGTCATGGTAATGCATTACGCTGGTGACTATAGATATGAAGAAAGAGAAAAAGAAAGATGGTTACTTTCACTTTGCAAAGAACAATTTGAATGTTCATATTTGAAACCATTGAAGTCAAAGCATAATCAGATATAGTTCTTTATTTATGTACAAAGGTACAAGTCACCAAATCTCTAGGTTGTCACCAAATTGTTGGAGCTAATACTGATGGTGCATGTTTTTACACATTTGACATTTTAAAATCTATATTTAGCCTTGCTAATAATTTTGAAAAATAAGTATCATGAACCTTATTCTGTAGGTGAACTGGAGCCCGAAAAGCTACAGTACATGACCAGGGTCACAAGCTAAAAACAAATTATATTAGGGTTCTCCAGAGAAATAAGGTGCATATGATATATACATTACATACAGAGAGACACATAGAGACAGAGAGAATTTTCTCATGCTAAAAAAATAAAATAAGCTTACAAAGGGGCTAGGGAGATAGCTCAGTGTTCTAAGTACCTGCCTAGCAACACAGGGACCCAGGTTCCATCCCCAGTACTGCATGCTGTGCCAGCCCTGGAAGGGCGCCCTGTGCTGGCCACAGAAACTGAGCATGGTGCACACCTGTATTCCCAGTGCTGGAGAGAATGAGACAGTAGGATCACTACAAGTCTCAGCTGTGTAGCAAGACCTTGTACAAAGTAAATACATAAATAAAACATTTTAAAAAATAAGAAAATGAGCTTATACTCTCATAGATCAGAGAAGCTTCAAAATGTGCAGTAGCAAAGCTGGAAAATTTGGAAGACCAAGAATATAATTCCATTTCAAGTTCAAAGTCCAGGATACCAGAGGATATAAGTTCAAGGCCAAGAACTGGCAGGTTAAAACCCTAGGGTTTGTTGGGTCAATATAGAACCAAATGCAGGAAAAGCCAGCATCCCAGTACCAGACAGTTGCAGGAAGAAGTCTCTCTTGCATACAAGAAGGTCCACCCACCACTTGGAGCTGACCCACACTAGGTAGAGTCATCTGCTTTGTTCTTCCTGCCAAGGGGAAATTTTACCTCATTCCTTAAACACTTTCACAAATATACCCACAATAACTTTAAACCAAATATCTGGGTATTCGTGGCCCAGTCAAGTCAACACATAAACCATTTGTGGATAAGATAATTTGTTATCTCCAAAACTAGTAGGTATCAGTGAAACAGTGGGGGACAGCACAAATGAATGTGAAATAAAAGATCTCTTAAAACTAACAAGGAACCAGGAAATAAAAATTCAGCTACAAGACAATGCAAAGAAAAATAATATAATTGTAAAAAGTATCAATGAAACAATGGGTGACAGCACAAATGACATAAAAAGACCATTTACAACAGTACTAGCACAGGGCTGGGGAGATAGCTCAATAGAATAAGTGCTTGCCGGGCAAGCACAGGGTCCTGAGCTCAATCCCTGGTACCACAAAAAGAGAAAAGAAAAGAAAAGAAAAAGAAAGAAAGAAGAAAAGTACTAGCATAAAATTTTCAAAACATGAGAAAAGAAATGGACATACAGTTAAGCGAGGCATGTAGAACTCCACACAGCCATAATCACAATAAATCTACACCTAGACATGTGATAATCAAGATCTCAGAAATTCATTAAAAGAATAAAATATTAGGGCCAGCCAAATAGCTCAGCAGATTAAAGCACCTGCTTAGGCAGATGCAGGGGCCAGGAGTTTGATCTCCAACCCTGCCCTGTGGGCCCTGCCCCCGGAGCACTCTGAGACGGCAATTGAGACTGGGCATTGTGCGTGCACCTGTGAACCCAGCATTTGGGACTTGGGAGGCTGTAAAACAGGAGGATCACTACTAGTACAATCTATGCAAAGAGACCCTGTAGACCCTATCCTAAATTAAAAAAAAAAAAAAGAATATTAAAAGTTGCTAGTGAAAAGAAACAGATCACCTACAATGGAAAGCCAATCAGAATCATAGGAGATTTCTCAACACAAGCCATCAAATCAAGAAGAGCTTAAAGTGAAGTGTCCTGAAAGAAAATACCTTCCAACCCAGATTGATGAACCCTTCAAAACTGTTAAATTTAGTGGCGAAGTAAAATATATCTATGGCAAAAAACAATTGAAGAAATTTACGACCACCAAATGAACCCTCCAAAGAGTACTGATATTGTAGAAAGAGACAGAAGTGATTATAGCTTCAAGAACAACAGAAAGTAACCATCAAACAGCAAGTAATTAAAAAGAGGTAAAAAGTACAGAACGTATAACAGGAAAATAACATGACAGAGATAAGCCAATATGTATCAGTTACAACCATCAATGTAAATGGCCTCAATTTGTCCATGAAAAGAGACAGACTAGTGGAGTGGATTAAGAAATAAAACCCAACAATGTGCTGCATAGAAGATGCACATTTAACTCAAAGGGAAATTCATGGACTGAAAGTCAAAGGATGGAAAACAATATTCTATGTCACAGGAAATCAGAAAAAAGCAGAGGTAGCTATCCTGGTTGCTGACAGTGTCAACCTGAAACCAAAAATCATCCAAAGAAATAACAAAGGTCACTACATACTTCTATTTATTTATTTGTTTATTTATTTATTGAATGTAATCCATTACATGTTGGGGATTAAACTCAGGACCTTAAGTTGCCAGTCAAGCACTTATTCTACTGAGCTATCTCCCCAGCCCAAAATTTTTACTTTTAGTTTTTAGAGGAATCTCTCCACTGATTTACACAGAGATTATATCAATTTATAGTTCCACAAACAATAGAGAAGGATTCCTTTTCTCCAGCTGCCTCACCAGCTTTAGTATTATTTGCTTTCTTAATGGTACCCAATCTTTCTGGATCAAAATGCAATTTTGATGTTGTTCTAATTTGCATTTTATTTTATTTTTTAATTTATTGAGAAACAAATAGCAATGAGACAGTTTCAAAACCAATTAGTAGGACAGCTAAAGTCAAAATGGATGAAAGATCTAAACATTAAAACAGAAACACTAAATCTCCTGGAAGAGAAAGTAGGAGGAACTCTTGGAGACATAGGGGTAGGTAAAGGGTTCATGAACAAAATTCAAATCACACAGGTAATACTTGAGAGAATTAACAACTGGGACCTCCTCTTATTGAGAAGTTTTTGCACGTCAAAAGAAATTACTAACAAAGTGAAAATACTATATACTTGCTAAAGGAAAACTTCAAGAGCAAGAGTTTTCAGTTATAAATGTATATGCACTGTCTCATTTACTCTTTTCTTGTTGCTGGGACAAATATCCAACACTCAGAATGAAGGAAGGCAAGGTTTATTCAGCTTACAGTTACTGGAGGTTTCAGTCCATACTCAGCTGGCTTCAAGGCAGACTGGCACATTGCAGAGGGCAACAGTTCATGGTGGTAGGAGGCAGCGAAACGGCAAGAGCAAAAGGGAGGAGTAACAACAACAATGGCAACAAAGCAAGTCTGCCTCTCTGTTTCTCTTATATTACATTCAGGCTCCCCATCCCAGGTTGGGTGTAGCACTCACACCAATAATCATAGCAGTGCTCAGACCCATAATCCCAGCCTTGGATCGTGAATTATCACAAACTAGAACTGTGCCTCAGTGACAGCATGAGGCTTTGGGGAAACAAATACACACAAACCATATCATGCACCCAATGTAGGAGCACCCTCCTACATAAGACATTTTAACAGACATGAAAAATCAAATGAAAAATAATATAATAGCAAGAGGGGCTTTAACTCACAACTGTCACAAAGGGATAGATCAACTAGGCAAAAACTCAGCAAAGAAGTAACAGAACTAAACCAAAATTATTAATTATGAATAAATTGTCTTGGTTGATCTTTGTACAGTGTTTCACCCAGCAAAAACAGAATACATAATTCTTCTCAGCTGCACACAGGACATTCTCCAAAATAGACCATATATTAGCACACAGAGCAACTA
>NW_004524755.1:3730276-3736637 GCF_000260255.1 Octodon degus | reverse complement strand
GCTTTCAGCTGTGTGATTCCCAATTTGTTCTGTGTTAGTGTCCTCTGCACTTGTTATGGGTGGGCTTGGGGTCTGAGATTGCATTTTGTTCCTTCTCGTCATTTTGTGTAGCACTGTCTTCTGACCTTTGTTGTAGATCTTTGTTGTAGTTATAACCTTAGCACCTATTCAAGTGCAGATCTAAAATGTTTGGATTTATCCAACTGTGCCTGTCTTGCGTCTGGCTTCTTTGCTCAGCTCTTTCCTGTTGCTGCCCTTGGGGGTGAACCTGTTGTTCCCCTCTGGCAAGATGTTCTGCTCCTGGACTAGATGGGTGGTTCTGACCCTACACTCTCTGCAGGGATTGCAACTGCAGGGTTTCACCCAGGCCTGTATGCCAGGCCTGAGCTGAGTCTGGAGGGGACAAGGTGGAGTAGGGGGGAGAGGCAGCTCTACTACACACTCACTGGGCCTGGGCTAGGACTGGATCTGGGGATTCCCAGAATGTGGCAAAAATTCCTACTCGGCAGGCAGGTTGGGGGGAACTATGGTGTCAGGGGAGTGTCCCAAAGGGGTGGAAGAGGGTCTCACCTACGCTGCGCCTGGGCTGGGACCTGTAGGTCCCACCGGCTCAGGGTAGCAGGAAGCTCTCCCACACACTCACCAGGCCTGGGCTAGGACTGGTTCTGGAGGTTCCTGGAACACCGCAGAAATTCCTACTGGGTGGGTGGGGTGGGGGAGGAGCTGCAGAGTGTTGGGTGATGTCCCAAGAGGGTGGAAGAAGGTCTCACCCACGCTGCGCCTGGGCTGCGAACAGTAGGTCCCGCCGGCGCAGGGTAGCTGGAAGCTCAGCTCTTAAGTAAATGTAAAAGAATGAAATTGTCCCATGCCTTCTATCTGATCACGGTGTAATAAAATGGGAAATTATTGACAAAACTACAAAAACACCATGAACGTATGGAAATTAAATGACCTCCTAAACAACCAGTAGGTCAAAGATGAAATTAAAGAAGAAATTTAAAAATATTTACAATCAAACAAAAATTCAGATGCAACTTACCAAAAGCTTTGGATGCAATGAAAGTTGTCTTAAGAGAAAAATTTATAGTGGTAAATTCACACATTAGGAAATCAGGACAATCCCACATAAACAACCTTATGCTGTACCTCAAGTTCCTAGAAAAAAGAAGAGCAAGTCAAGCCCAAAGAAGGCAGGAAATTATAAAGATTAGACCAGAAATTAATGCATCAGAGACAAAGAAAACAATACAAAGAATCAGTCCAAGAGTTGGTGCTTTGAAAAAATAAAATTGATAAACCCCTAGACAACCTAATCAAGAAAAGGAAAGAAAAAACCCAAATTCATGCAATAAAGAATGAAAAGGGTGCAATCTTTACAGACCCTAGAGAATTTCAGATGATCATCAATACCAATTACCAAAATCTTTATGCTCACATGATGTAAAACATAGAGGAAATGGACAGTTTCCTAGATACATATCAAATGGCAAAGCCACATCAAGAAGATATACAAACTCTGAATAACCCAATAACAAGAAATTAAATTGAAAATGTAATTTTAAAGAAACCTACTAACAAAGAAAAGACCAGATCTCATTGGCTTTATAGCACAATTGAACAAGAAATTGAGAGAAAGTTTAATGCCAACTTTTCTCAAACTCTTCAATGAAATTGAAAGGGAAGCAATTTTCCAAAACTGACTCCTGGAGGCAAGTATTACTATGATTCCAAAACCAGAGAAAGAGCCAATTAAAAAAAAGAAAACTACAGATCAATCTCTCTAATGAATATAGATGCAAAAATCCTCAATAAAATCCTAGCAAACAGAATGCAGCAAATCATCAAGGAGATTATATATCATGACCAAGTGGGATTCATTCCAGGAATGTAGGGATGGTTCAACATATGCAAATCCATAAATGTAAGACACCACTTCAATAGAACCAAGAACAAAAACCACGTAATCATCTCAATAAATGCAGACAGACCTTTTGGCAAAGTCCAACACTCATTCATGATAATAAAAACAACCTACTGAGAATTGAAATAGATGTTCTATATCTCAACCTGATGAAAGCCATCTATGTGAAACCAACAGCCACCATCATACGAAATGGGCAAAAACTGAAGACTTCACTTTAAAATGAGGAACAAGAGAAGGATGTCCACTATCGCCACTCCTGTTCAATATAGTTCTGGAAACATTAGCCAGAGCAATTAGACAAAATAGTGAAATAAAAGAAATAAGGATTGGAAAAGAAGAAGTGAAATTATCATTATTTGCAGATGACATGATACTCTATGTAGAGGACCCCAAAAATTCCACCAAGTGTCTTGTAGATTTAATCACCAGATTCAGCAATGTAGCAGAATAAAAAGTTAGCACCCAAAAATCAGTAGCATTTTTGTATACAAACAACTCAAAGAGAAAAATTAAGGAGACCTTGCTTATCACAATAATACCCAAAGAAAGAAACATTTAGGAATCAATCTCACAAAGGATGTGAAGTATTTATACAGTGAAAATTATGGTACTCTTCAAAAAGAGATTGAAGAGGTTTTGAGAAAATGAAAAAATATTCCATGCTCCTGGATAGAAAGAACCAACGTTATGAAAATGGGCACACTCCCAAAATTGTTACAGAGATTCAATGCAGTACCAATTAAAATACCATTAGTATACCTCACAGAGCTAGAGAAAACTTTTCTCAAATTCATTTGGAACCAGAAGAGAATCAGAATATCAGAAGTAATCCTGGGAAACAAAGGAAAGTCGGGAAGTATCACAATCTCTGACCTGAAATTATACTGTAAAGCTACTTTGATAAAATCAGCATGGCACTGGCATAGAAAGACCTGAGGATCAATGAAACAGATTAGAAGATAAAGACACAACTGCAGACACACTCAGCCACCTTATCTTTGATAAAGGAGCCTGCCTACCATGTTCATTGGAAGAAAGATAGCTTCTTTAATAAATGGTGCTGGAAAAAACTGACTTTCTACATGCTGAAGGCTAAAACCCATGCATATCACCATGCACAAAACTACAGTCAAGCTGGATCAAAGATTTAAACATTAAAACTGCAACACTAAATCTTCTGGAAGAAAATGTAGGTATAAATCTTAAAGACATAGAAGCAAGTAGAGAGTTCATGAACAAAAACCAAACTGCACAGGAAATACTTCAAAGAATCAACAATTGTGATCTCATCTTTTTGAAAAGTTTTTGTGCTTCAAAGCAATCTCCAATAGGGTAAAAAGAAAAGCCAGAAACTAGGAAAAAATTATAGCTGATTGTCCCTCTGACAAAAGCCTTCTATGTAGAACATACAAAGAATTTTTTAAAAATCAGGTCCCCCAAATTCAAAGGCCTAACCCAAAATTGGGCATCTTAGATGAATATCCACTTCCCAGAGGAAGAAATACAAATGGCAAATAAATATATGAAATTTTTTTCAATGTCATTGGCCAGTTAAGAAATGCAAATTAAAACAACACTGAGATTCCATCTCACCACAGAAAGAATGACTAATACCAAGAAGCCAACTAATAACAAATTCTGGAGAGACTGTGGAGGAAAAGGAACCCTTTTGCACTGTAGTAGGAGTGCAGACTGGTACAACCACTATGGAAATCAGTATGAAGATTCCTTATAAAGCTAGGTTTGGAGGTCCCATTCAAGTCAGCTATTCCCCTCATGGGTATTTTTCCAGAAGAACTGGAAACCTCATATCACAGTGATATATGTGCACCCATGTTTATAGCAGTACAACTTGTCATAGCTAAATCCTGGAAACTACCCAGATACAGATCACCTGAAGAATAGATAAAGAAGATATGGTATTTTCACACAATGGAATATTATTCAGCTATAAAACAGGATAAATTTGAGGTTTTTTTATCATTAAATGGATGTAACTTCATAACATACTCTTAAGTGAAACAAGTCAGCTCTGCATACACAAACATCTTATTGTCTCCTCAGTGTGAGTACCTGAAAGAGAAAAATGGAATCTGAAGGGTACAATAGATACTGAAAAAAGGGAATTAACTTATTAAAAAAGAATCTTTTTAAGAGAAAAAAAAGACTTACTGAGTTGAGAAAAAAATAGTTACTGAATTCAGGAGAAGGACAGGAGAGGGATTGGAGGAAAGAAATTATATGTGTAAGCAGGATGGTTTGGACAACTGTACTGTGCCTTTCTGCTGGCCTATGGAAAGAAGCTGTTAATACTTTCATTTGTCTTGTCTCCTTTTTTCAATTGTTTGTACTTTTTCTCTTCTTAATTTCTTACACATCTATTTTTTCTTCAATTTTGCATGCATTTATCTGGTAATATGAATAACTGGTTGGAAGACAACACTATGTATTACAACAAATACTGTTAAATTCATATTTCTTTGTTAAGTTAAATTCTGTATCACTTGTAATGTTTTTGTTTTAAATCTAATTTGTACTCTCCTTAAAATTAGAGGGCCAGCCAGATAGCTCTGTGGACTAAAGCACCTGCTTAGGTAGAGCACAGTAACCAGGGTTCTGTCCCCAGCGTGCCATGCAGGTGCCTCCCCTGGGGCACACTGAGATGTCAGTTGAGACTGGGCATGGTGGTGTGTGCCTGTAATCCCAGCACTTGAGAGGCTGAAAACAGGAGAATCATTACGAATCCACTCTACATAGTAAGACCCTGTACACCCTGTAGACCGTGTACTAAATACAAGAGAAAGAATT
Source organism: Octodon degus (assembly GCF_000260255.1). Taxonomy (NCBI): domain Eukaryota; kingdom Metazoa; phylum Chordata; class Mammalia; order Rodentia; family Octodontidae; genus Octodon; species Octodon degus. The sequence continues at coordinate 3,731,905 of NW_004524755.1, read as the reverse complement.
TTAAAATAAAATATTTTTAGTTTCATAGATACAGTTTTCTTTTACAAATAAAGTATTAATTGTGATTCACTTTTAAAAATTAATACATAAGCCTATCCAAGTAAAAGATTTCTTAAATAGCTTATTTATTAATTGCATAGTTATCACTCTTCACCTTCTAACTTCCATTATTTTGAGCTGCTAGTGAAGAGTGGTGCGTAGAGTTTTTTGAGCTATTCTCTGCATCCCTGCGGTTTGGGGAACCCTAAAGAATCAGATTTGTTTAACTTGTATCTTGACATTATGATAAAGCATAAAAGCCAGATTTGAATTTCATGATTCCCCAGATATCCTGAGTAATCTTAATTTTGTTAGATCAATTACATGAAAATTTTGCTAGTTTCCATTTTAATTGATTTAATTGAAATTGATTAAGTATAAATGAGTGCACTGAAAATTATTCACAATGACCTGAAGATTTTCAAGTATCTGTTATGTAAGAGGTGATATGGCTTTGATTTGTATATTTGCAAATTCTTTCCCAGTTATGTTGGGAACAAAAGTGGATATTATCACTATAAACTGGGTAGTATGTGGAAATTTTGAAAGTATTTGAGAAGTGTTTGCATATTCTTTCCAGCTTAGCTCATCTTATTTTGTTGGTGTCATGACTCATGTGTTCTGTAATCTACATAAAAGGATATTTATCCTTGTAAGAATCAGGAAATATAATTTGTCTCTGTCATTGATGTCCCTAAAGTTCTTACCACATTACAACACACCATAGGAAGGATAAAAAAAATGAAATAATTACATAAATTTTATTGACATAAAATTGTTTTGTATTTTTTCAAAAATCCATCCTCACCTGACACTTAATTATTTTTCTACACGAAGTGTTTTACTCTAATAATTTTGATTTGACCTATATTGAAGCATAATTAAATAGTTTTTGGGTCTTTTGTTCTTTCTTTCTTCTTTTTCTGTTTTCTATTCTCTCCTATCCTGAGCCCCTCCTTCTAAATGTGGTTTTTCACTAACGTCTCTCTCAGCCTGGGGAAGAGCTATTAGAAATTTATTAATTAAGGACCAGTTTCTGCTCCTTTGTCAGGGGTAATCATTTGTTTTAGAGCTGATTCTCTGCCTTAATTAAATGAAAATGTCATTCCATCAAATGAATTCATTTATATTTATTTATCCAGTTCTCCAGGCTTGAATTTCTTAGTAGGGACTTAGGCTCATCACATTTGCTCACAGAATGAACTGAAAAAAAAAAATCTCTTACACCAGTTTAAAAGACTCTGAAGTGCTTACTCCCACCCAGAAGAAGAACTGCATAAACAGAGCTGTGATGAGCAAATGTGTGAGTGGCTTTCTCATGGAAATGTCTTCTGGATGCATATATTGTATATGTTTGAATATATTTGTACATACACATGTATTTGTGTGTAATAGAACATGAAAGTGATAAATGCCCATCACAGTGATCCATTTGGACTTAAAGAATTAAAAGTACAACTGGGATCTGCTCTTACTGAGAAGTTTTTTCACATCAAAAGAAATTACCAATAAAGTGAAAAGGCAACCTACAAATTTGGAAGTAATCATGACAAATAAGTACTCAGACAAGGGTCTGCTCTCTAGAATCTA
>NW_004524755.1:3705485-3728406 GCF_000260255.1 Octodon degus | reverse complement strand
TGTTTGTAAATGGGATCACAAGTCCGCATCTTGTACAGCAATTAACCACTAAGAAGAATATATGCAGTGTATTATTTGTTGAAACTGTCCTTCCGATATGATTTGAAACTGTCTCATTGCTATCTGTTTGTCAATAAAACTTTGAAAAAAAAAAGAGTTAAAAGTAATATATTAACCACCTGTGTGTTTGTATTTGCCTTTTCAAAATGCTAATTGATGGTACAAGATATAAACTAATTGTCATGGTTTATATATAGATGTCCCCCTAAAGCTTCATATACTCAAAGGTGGGGATTGGGGACATAACTGCATCATGGGTGAAGGATAATGGGTTAGTTAATTGGTTGCTTTAGCATAGTTCTGGGTGTTGATAATGGATTTACTGAAGAAGAAAGATCCACCTGGGGTATGGATGGCACCAACCAATAGGCTTATAACCTGGAGATAATAAAAAAAGTGGAAGGCTCCCCTACTTTCTGCCTACCATGCCATGAACTGTTCCCCTTCTGCCATGCTGCCCTATGTTGGAGCCAACTGACTATGTACTGAAACTTCTACAAACTGTGAGCTAAGTAGACCTTTCTGCCTTTAACTTGTGGGTGCCAGGTATTTGTTCCAGTAACAAAAAAGTAACTAGGACACTATCTTTCCTCTTTGTAGTGGATTTCTAAGTGATGGTCCACTAGTTACATCCAGCTGAATTGAACTAGCAGTGCTGGGTGTGGGTGGACCACCTGAGGATTATTGCTAGGAACATAAAATGCAGAATAGGAGAAGCTGTTGGTATGATGTTATGGATGCTGTCTAGAGAAGCTGTTGAAGCCGTTGGAAACTGTTGGTTCTCCTGGGCTGTTCTTCTGGGAGACCTTGTCATGCTGGCCTTTCCAGTGAATTTGGCTGTTCTTGTCAGAGGAGGAGTTTGGAACCTCGATGTCACTGAGAATGGCTATGGTTCATTTTTGCGGGAGCTCTGGTCCTCATCTTGAGCATCGCTTCCTGGCTCCAGCGGGGAAGATGGTGTACTGCTCAGCCTTGTGGAGAAGGTTGTCGCATTGGCTTTCCTGATGCAAACTTAGCTTTCATCACCATTGGAGGAATTTGGAAATTCATAGTCACTGAAGATGGCTGTGATACTTTTGGGGGGAGCTCTTGTTCTTACCTTAAGCACTGATTCCCAGCTCCAGTTCAGATCTCTTAGCCTGCTAGCATAGATCCTTCATCCCACTGGCATAGACTTTCTAGCTTCCACCACTGACCTGTGGGTCTTTCCAGTACAGATCCATGAAACAGGCCTGCATGAGACTTTGTAGTGTGATCTAGGCCTCTAGTTGGACTTGTGGGAAGCATTGTTATGAGCTCTAGGCTTTCAGCTGGACTCATGCAGTGTATTAGGATCCAGTCCCTCAGCTAGATTCTTTGGTCTTTGGTTTGTGACAGACTTCCGGCATTCCTTGAATATGATTCTTTGGGTGATTCATTATAAACTGTGTCTTGTGTTATATTCTTTCCCCTTGAAAAAAAAGAAAAACCCAAGTCATGACATGCCAGTTTTAAATAATTATTTATCATATATAGTCTGTACATATACCATTTTAATTAGTGCTTTAACATTAAAATGAAGTCTACATCTATTCATTCAACATCTATTCCTTAGTACCTATTATGTGTCTGATGAAGTATTAGTAAGCAAATTCTGAACAATACCATCTGAATCTATAATCTGGAACATACCCATAGTATGTCTTGTATACAGTAGGTACTTAACAAGCTGAAATGAGTGAACAAATGACTTAATCTTACCAGGGAAAAACAGTAGACTAGTAATTACTGCATTAAGGCATTAACTGCTTGAGGTCCTGACAGGAAAATGCAAAGGTGTAATGATTGTCCAATGGGAACTAACTAAGCCAGGCAAGTATCCAGGAGAAGGGGAACACTGATGCCAGCATATTTGCTACAGAAAATGCAAGGATTGGGAAGTAGTTGGTGTGAGGTGAGGCTTCAGAACTGTAACAAAGCTAGACCCATTCTGTGGAAGAGGAGGGCATGGAGATTTGTGAGTACTACAGCCACAGGGGAGTGGGGTGGCCTGCTTACAATATAAGCGTGGAAAAGAGGCTGCTTTTGCTGTCTTTGCCACCTTGAAGTGTTGCCCCTCTGCCATGGCACCCTGCCTTGGAGCCAACTGATTATGGACTGAAACCTCCACAAACTGTGAGCTAAGTAAACGTTTCCTTCCTTAATTTGGGGTATCAGGTATTTTGTCTCAGCAATGAGAGAAAAGTAACTAACATAGAATTTGATACCAAGAGTAGGGTTGTTGCTGTGACTGTACCTGACCATGTGGTTCAAGAGTCCCTTAGGAATGGTGTGTGGGAAGAATTTGGAAAGGTTTGGAGATATTACCTGAAAGAGTACAGCTGGAATACCTTAGCTTCCAGTTGGTCAGGGCTCAAAAGACCAGAGTCTAATCAGGGCTTTCAGAGTCTGGTCAGGGCTCAAAAGACCAGAGGCTAATAGAAATCCTGCAAGTAAAGTCCAGGAGTTGGAGGTTTCTGCTGCAAAGTATGACTGCATTGGACATTGGACTGCAGATGATGTGTGTTATGGTTTGGCAGAAAGTTTGTCTGCATTTTTCTCATTTCCAGAGACTTTGCCTCATTTGAGATTAAAGGCAATAGACGAATTAACCTAGCACAAGAAATTTCAAGGCAGCCTAATGTTGAGGTGGTGGCATGGCTATTATTGGGAGCTTTTAGCCAGATTTATGTTGTGAATCAAGAGCAAAGAGCCCAGCAGGATCATTTAAAACGTTGTGAGTTTGACCAGAAAGGAAGCTCTAGTAAAGCTGTGCACTACAAAGATAGAGCTGATCTTGACTGCTAAGAAGGAACAGGAGAATAGAAAAGATGAGCAGAGGGCATCACAACAAGCAGCAACTCTCCACTGTTTGAAGCCTTAAAACTACAAAAGTGCAAGCCTGCTTTGAGAAGAAAGCTGCAGAGCACCATGTTCCAGAATGGCAGCCACGTAGAAAATTTGTTCCTCAGAATTGGATTCATCCTGGTTACTGCACAGCTGGCAGTAGACCTTGACATCATCCACATGGTGCTCATTTTAGGTGCATGCAGAATGCAAAGGTTCAGAAGGCTTCTACCCCAATTTCAGAAGGCTTGGGAGGCAGTGTGTCACTGAAAGGGCAGTGTGTGAAGCTGTGATGGTGAAGCCAGAGGTGCAGCGTAAACCTCAGAAGTTTGGAAAAGCCAGCTATGTGGATTTCCTGAGGAAACCTGCAAGGAGGGAGAAGAGCAGGCCTAAGAGAAAAGCCATGGGAGCTAGAGCCATGAGAAGTGCCATGGGAATGAAAGCATGCAAGCTCTTTGGAGCTCACAGTGTGCCACAGGTTGCCTCAGATGCTGGACATGGAACTGTAGGACTTAATGTTTGCCTTGCTGGATTTGGGACTTGCTTTGGTCCCATTCCTTTGTATTCCTATTGGTAACTTTTAGAATCAAAATGTTTATCTTTGCCATTGAATGCTGGCAGCATTTAACTTTGCTTTCATTTGTATAGGGGCTTCCAGCTAATAATTTGCCCTGCATCTTGGAGGAACAAGAAAAAAGTACCTGCCACACTGCCACAAGTTTTCGGTGGCATTAAACGTGTACCTTGAGAACTGTAGACACCTATGGCAGAGTCTCAAGTGGAGAATTGACCTGATCAGGTTTTATTTTGAGATAACTGATTGCTCCCTAAGGAATAGGTAATATATTGGGAAGAGGAAGCTCATATTGCTTGTCAATGCTAACCTTCACAAATCTGTTACCTTACACCTCTGGCAGTTGTAGTTGTGAGGTGAGTGTCCTTGAGCCACGTTCAAGATACTAAGAGGACAGTGTCTCTTCAGCAAACTCTAAAGAGAATCCGTATCATTGCTCTCCTCAGACTCCAGAGGGGAGCATAGGGGCTGATGTCCCTCTTCCTCCATCTTCCAAGCTCTTGGTACGAAATTCTGTCTACTTCTCTCACATTTCTGGGACAAAATACCCAACACCCAAAATTAAGGAAGGAAAGATTTATTTAGCTCATACTTTATGGAGGTTTCAGTCCGTATCAGCTGGCTCCAAGGCAGGGTGACTTGAAAAACATCAAAAGCAAAAAGGGAGGAAGAACAGGCCTTTTGCCACATTTCCTGCAGGCTGTCCCCCCTCAGGTGGGTCCTGTACCCCCATACCATCTGCGTGCACTCCTCTTGCATGGTCTCAGGGTGTTCACACAGTGGGGCGCCCAGCCCCCTACTGAGTCCGTTGAATGGCTAAACTTCTCAAATTGACATAATGTGTCAACTATTACAGTAGTCTGTGGCATTATTATTTTTTTTAATTTATGTGTTTGGTACAGGGTCTCATTACACAGCGTGGACTCATAGTGATCCTCCTGTCCAAGCTTCTGTTGCACTGGGATTATAGGAGTGCACTACCATGCCATTTTGGTGGCCAGCTCGGCACTGGGCCAGCACAACATGTAATACCAGGGATAGAACCCAGATCCTTGCATTTGCCAGGCAGGCGTTTAGATTGTTAAGCTATCTCCCCAGCCTGACATTATTATTGTTAAGGTAGAAATAACCTAAGTGTCCATCTACTGATGAATGGAAAATAAAAGAATATTGTAGTAAAATATTATTTAGCCATTAAAAGGAGTAAAATACTAATACACTCTTCCTCATGGGCAAGTCTTGAAAATCCTATGCTGAATAAAAGAAGCCAGTTGCAGAAGACCATGTGCATAATTTCATTTTTAGAAACTAGCAAATCCATAGGGACAGAAGTAGAGGCTTTCCCTTTGGGATAACAGAAATATTTATTAGATAATGGTGGTGTCTGTGTAACCTTATGAACATACTAATGCCCATTGATGTGTTTACTACCTCAAGATGATTAAAATGGTGAATTTGCTTCAATTAGGAATGATATCTAAGTCTGTGAAATTTTAAGTTTGATCACTCTGGTAAGCTCAAAAGATTCTATCTGCTTGGTATATATGCAGTGTCCCCCCTTGAAAGTGGGCAAAACTTGCACTTCTGGTGTGATTCTGTCCATGGTATAAGGCAAAGGCAAAGCAATTTTGAATGTATAATGATGGGCCTGGTCATCTGATTTTAATTCATGAAAGGGCCAACGTTCTGGGTGGACATGATGGAATCAGATCTCTAAAAAGGACTGGGTCCTCCCTTATGTGAGAGAGCTCTCCCCCCTGGCTTTGCTCCTTGGAGCCGCTGGCTGTCTCTGAAAGATGAGAGTTGCCCACTGCCATCAACGAGCAAGGACACAGGACCTTTCATCCTGCAGCCATGAGGAGCTGAATGTCAGCAACAATTTGAGCTTGCAAGGCGAGCTTTCCTAGCTGAGCCTCCATAAGTGACTACCAGCAACCACACTGTGGTTGTAGCTGATGGGGCAGAGGACCTGGCTCGGCCAGTGCAGAGCTCTGGTGTACAGAAGCTGAGGTCACGGATGTGTATTATGCTTAGTGGCTAAGTGCTTATGCCTGCTCACCCAGCCTGGGAAATGAGCGCAGGCTCTTCCTCACGCACATTGCCATTTTCCATGCTATGCATCTGCTTGTGTTTGACTCTGGGGTGTGTGTGTGTGTGTGTGTGTGTGTGTGTGTGTTCCTAAAGTCATCTGTAGACAAAAGTGGGGTTAAAGGGCTAGAAAGTTGAGTTTGCAGTGACTTAAGTTATTCCATAAAACAGGTGTAACTTTAATCATCAATAAGCCTCCTGTATCTTCTTCGTGGCACAATAAACTAAGATGCGATGGCCTGGAGCCCCTGTTGTGAGGGGCATGGAAAGCGGAATCAGTTGGCCCCTCGGGTCAGTCTAGCATCGGGGTCAGGAACTGCTTGGACTTTTGTTTCTGCATCCTGGTAGATAGCTGTGACAGTAAGGGTAATTGAAATAATTATTGCCGAGACTCCAGAAAACCCATTCTGTTCAAGCCCTGGGCTGAGAAAGAAAGGGTTGCGAGTTCACTTCTTTATCTCTCAATCCAACATTGTGGGCATGGCCTCTGCCAGAGCTCTCACTCCCCAGGTGGAGCAGAGTGGGCTGTTGGTGTCTCTGCACCTGGCCCAGGAATGGCTTTCGCCTGGGAATTTCCCCACAGCCCTTACGGAGAAGTTCATTTAGCATTCGATTACATAAACAGTGATGTGAGCTTGTTCTAAGCAAGGTACACACTCAGCGTAAGACAGCCTTCCGTTCAGGCAGCCTTTACCTCAGAGTATTGCAACGCCTCAGACATTTGATTTCTCCAAATCATACTAGAACTGGTCCATGGAGCCTTCATCCAGAAGTCTGGGTGCATAGCAACATCAGCAGTAATCACAATCGTGATCGTATGCTTATTATGTATACACACTCTTCTAAGCATTGTCACTTGATCCTTACAAAACTTTTAAGATGGGACTTACTATTGTCTCTGTTCTACAGCCCAAGAAATTGAGGCACAGATAAGTTGGGTGATTTGAACCATGTCACATGGTTTCAGAAGTGATTAAGTGAGGACTTGAGAGGATTGGAGCCCAGTCGCTGTCCCAGTGTGGTGCTTGGCATGTTTGTTGCTGTAACTTTGGACACACTAACTATAACATTTCATCATTGCTTTTTACTGTATAATAAAGTTATGCCTGAGAACACAGACTGAATGGTCCCTGTCCTAAGCTGACTTTAGAATCTGGTGGAGAAATACACTAGTTTGCTAGGGGCACAGGAACAAAATGCCACAGGTGGCTTAAACAACAGAACTTTATTTTCTCATGAAAGCTGCTGGTTCTAGATCAAGATGTTAACAGGCTGATTTCCTTCTGATGCTTCTCTCCTTGGTGGCCTGTCAATGGCTGACTTCTTGCTGTGTCTTTTCATGGTTCTTCTTCTGCGTATATAGTCCTGTTCATTAGCACACAGTTATTTTGAGGTAGTATTCATCCTAGTGGCTCATTTCTGCTTAATTATCCCTTTAAAGGCTCTAAATACCATTACATTTCAAGATACTTTTGGTTAAAGGTTCAACATGAATTTTGGATAAGAAACAAGTCAATCTATAACTGAAATAGTTGCTACAAAAGAAGGAAGAAAAAGAAGGAAAAAAGGTACACGTACACACACACACACACACACACACACACACACACTTAGACCAGTGCTAGCAAGTCTGTGGCACCTGTGCCACGGCAGGTTGTGTGTACCATTGAGAAGTTCCGAGGTTTGTGTCACTAAAAGGCTCCCCACCACTGATGTGGACGCTCCTCGACCTGCGCTGCAGCTGTGCCCTGGTAGCGCCATCATACATTGAGAGCAGCGTAAGTCAAAAATGCTTTTGATACACTTCACTTAGTGAATGTTATAGCTTAGCAACTCTTCACACTGTATTAATTATTTAGCCTCATGGAGACATGGCTGACTAGGACGGGCAAAAACCAAAGTTAAAAATGTGAAGTATACTAAAAACATAAAAATCACTGGTTGGGAACCATTTCTCTTTCTCTCACGCTCTCACTCTCTCCATCTCTGTCTCTTGTCTCTCCCTCAGTCAGTTATCGATATAAAACAAGTTATTTTAAAAAGTAGCTGTAACACTCTGACATAGTGTTACCCTAATTTCCATTCTCTGAACACTGTCACACTCTCTTTGATTTTCCATATACTACTCTGGAATGTGCTTGCCAATCAGCAGTCCTTCTTAATATTCTGAGCAAAAAGTATTCCCAGGTGAATTTATTCTGCTTTGGCCTCTTTACACTATTTATTTTTTTCAACTAGTAACTAGTTTGACTCATAATGACAGAAAGAAAAAGCACACGAGGGATGGCAGAAAAACAAAATTGCTTAATTATAGATGTTAAAATGCAGGTTTTATATGCACTCAGTTTTGTTTTTTAGGTAGTGACTAAAGAAGGCCAAAATAGAGATAAATAGAAAATTGAAAATCATCTGAACCTATTGGAAAGTCAACATAAATTATCAATTATCATGACTGTCTGAAACTGGACAGATTTTTTTTTTTAAGTCTGTAGTGTGAAAGGCTGGGGAGATGGCTCAGCAGTCTAAGTACCTGCCTGGCAAACTCAAGGACCCAGGTTTGATCCCTTGTACTGCATGCCATGCTGATCCCAGAACCCAGGGCACACCATGCTGGCCACCAAAACCAGGCATGGTTGTGCATGCCGATAATCCCAGAGCTGGGCAGGCTGATTCAGGAGAATCACTATTAGTTCAAGCTGTGTAGCAAGACCCTGTGCCAAATAAATGAATGAATGAATGAATGAATGAATGATTATTTAAAAAGAAAGAAAAACTTTCTGAAAAAAAGTCTGTGGCATGAAGCATGCAAGATGTGGCCATATGCAGTAGCCTTCACACTGTCCAGTGCCGGGAGGTGACTCTGGGGAGCCGCACTGTCCTGTCTGACAGCAGGCTCCTCAGCACAGCCCTCACGGACCCTTCCTGCAAGAATTGTGATGCACATATACACTGGTGAATTGGTTCAGAGGCATGAAACAAAAAATGAGGAGCACATGGGGGGGTTCTGACCTAGACTAGGGAGTTATTCATACCAGGTAAATGGTGAAAAAGACAAATTGAAGTTGGCCCGCTGAAGGGCAGTGAGAGGCAAGCAGACTGGGGAAAGCATGCACCAGCCACGTGGTACAGAGGGCAGCGTTGTGTAACAACTGAGCAAAGACCAGAGGGAGTGTCCTGTGACCGGGACAGAGGACAGGGCCAGGTCCTGTAGGGCCTCAAAACTCCATGAAGGACTTGGAATCACTTCTAAGGAAGTACAATAAGAGGCTGTTAAAGGAGTCTTGAATTAATTTATTTTTATTTTATTTTTGATTGATAAGTAATTATTACATTTAGGAAGTTATGATTCATGCATGCATTGTGCAAGATGAAATCAAGATAATGAATTTCTTTGTGTGAGAACATATGGGATCTACTCTGGGCAACTTAAAAACTTACATTATTGATAACTGTGGTTCCTGTGTTGTGTAGTAGATTACTAAATCTTATTCCTTCTGTCTAGCTGGAAGGTCATACCCATTGACTAACATCTACCCTTTTGGTTTTAATATATAGGAAGAGATGAGATCTCATTTACATTTGAAAAGATTATGCTGACAGCTCTGTAAAGAATGAATTAGTAAAGGATAGAATTGAAACTAGGGCCAGCAGACTGTGTAACTTAGCAGCAATTCAGATGAGAACAGACAGCAGTTAGCACCGTAGTGGCAGCCCCTGACCTGATCTGGGACAGGGCTGTTCGCAGGCAGACAGTAGCAGTTGGCAGTGGATCCAACATGGAGGAAGAGGGAGACTCAAAAGTGAGCCAGGGGCCTGTCCTGAGGCACACAACACTGGAGGAGCCTCCACGGAGAAGAATGAGGCAGAGGGCTGACCTGGAAAGGGGAGGCATTTGTGGCTTGGCAGGCTCAAGATCCCTTTGAAGCACCTAAGAAAGAAAAATGCATGAGTGTGAAGCTCCAGGGAGGAGCCTGCACTGCAAATGGAGTGGGAATCAGCAGAACGTGGGTGGCAAGTATGCTGTGGCAGTGGTACAAACTCTTGACCATTCAGCGTTCAACAAAACTCAGATATTGTTTTATGTAAAGTAAGAGAACTAGAGGTGCAGACTCCAAGGGTCTACGTTCACTGAGTCATAGGTTAGCCATCATGCCCAATGCTAGTCTTTCCAGCTGAAATTTTATTCAAATGAATGTCTGAAGAGGCCTGAGGAGGACAAGAAGCTGTGCAGCCTGCGAGACTCAGAGTGGCACGGTGGGGTTCCCAGCACTGCTTTGCCTGCATGGAGCTGGCCCACTGGCATGCCTCAAAGCATGAGCCCAACAGTACATAAGTCGTTACTCCAGCTCTGTCCACTACCACCTATCTCATGAGCCATCCTCTTTGACAAGGAGTTTTCTCTGCTAAAAGATGAGCACCAAAATACCTAGCTCACAAAATTGCTATGAGGATTAAAAAAGATACTTTTCCAAAGTGATTATTACCACAGATCTCAGTAAACGCTAGAAAATAAGTGCAACTACCTCGAAGAACATATTCTTCAAGGAATTAGTATAAAGATAAAACATACGTTGTACAAGGCTGTGCCGATGAAGGACACCCTGAGTTTTTGTTACAGTTCTGCTGTCTTCTCAAGCCAGTGAAATGAGAGGAGGTGCAGCATGCATGGCTTTATCACTTCCAATAAACTGCCCAGACACAGGCCAGCTTCTTTGCCAACCAGAATCACAATCAAAGGTGCACCACTATCGAAAGACAGTTTTTCATTGTGAACAATTTTAAAGGAGGGTATAGAAGCATCTGTTTGCAGCCTATGTGTTTGGGCCTTTTTGATGATTTCACCTGATCAGAACATGTAGCTAGTGAAATCCCTTCTTCTTTATTTTTTATTTCTTAAAGGATACAAAATAGTAATAAAAAAGCATTATCCATGATACAAAATTTCACTAAACAAAGTCATAGGTCTTCAACAATGGTTGCTGTACTGCATGATGTTATTATCTTCAAATTAATTGTTTAGGTTACCAGATAGAAACGTGCAAAATTGGTTTAAATAAAACAACAAAAAGTTATAAGAAATTAAAAAGAAAAAATTGTAAACATTAACTGCTCCTTTCAAAACACTAGCAGATATAGATATAGATATAGATATATGGATATCTCTTTTTCCCTCTTTGTTTTGTCCTTTTCCTCATCCCTGTTGTTCCTTCCCATTGAACAGATTCTTTCCCTTTCGCAGTATCGATGGTACCTTTCAGGTTATATTTACTCTTTCAGGTTCTCACACTAGTGACACAATATGGTGTTTGCACATGTGGGTCTGATTTGTTTCACTTACCAATAGAGTCTTTAGTTGCATGCACCTATCTACAAACACGTAGAATTTATCCTTTTTATAGCTGAGTAATATTCCAGTGTGTATAAATACTATATCTTTTTCATTCATTCCTCAGTTAATGGGCATTTGTGTTGCTTCCAAGATTTAGCTATGACGAACTATACTGCTATAAAAATGGGTGCACATATATCACTGTGTTATGATGGTTTCAGTTCTTTTGGAAAAATACCTAGGAAGAGAGTAGCTGGCTTGAATGAGACTTCCAATCCTAACATTTTGAGGAATCTCCATACTGACTGAAAATCCCTTCTAAGGTCTTGATAGGTCCCTGAGGATATGAGGCCCACACTTTGCAGGGCACAGGGTCTTTTCCAGTGTTACTCTGTGTGGAGAAGAAACCCCATCATCACTTCCTCCAAACTGATCTGTACTCTTGCTACAGTTATTGATAGTGCCTTCTATTTGAGTGTTCTGCAAAGAAGTAGTCATGGTCATTACCCAAGTTGTTTTGCTAAGTTTCTCCTATGTGCCCAGCACTGTTTCAGTTCAAAATAGAGAAAGCAAACTATTTTTTCCTGTTAATTTTTGATTCTTCAAATATGTAACTGGAAGACAACCTAGAACTTAATATGTATTGGAATAACACAGAATTAAGTGTTCTTAGAACATCCGTCCTATAGAACATATCTAAAATTATGGAAATGTTCTTGATCTACCGTCTAGTTCAGTATTCACTGGTTAGTGGTAGTATGAAATACTTGAAATGTGGTTAAAGTAAACAAGAAACTGAATTGATTATTTAATTTTAATTAATTTAAATTTAAATAACCACAAGCAGCTACCAGCTATCATATTGAACAGTACAGATCCATCTGTTCAAAGAGAGAGAATTATGGAGTCCAAGACTTGAGGAGAGAGGCAGAACTTGTGCTTGAGCTTTGAAAGATGGAGGAAACTGAAGGCCATCTCCACCTACAGGGTGGGCTTGAGCCAAGGCTGACAGGGAGGGACAAGGACGTGTCTTGTGGAAATCACAGAGGGAGAAAGAACTGAGAAGTAAAAGACTGTGAAGCTATTAGAAAAGAAATTTCTAGAATCTAGACCATTTTCTGTCTCACAAAGATGTCATGAATATTGTAAGCCTCGTATTTTTTGGAATAGGGGTTGGGCAATGATGTTTTTTGTAATTTTTACAAATAAATGATTTCCACTGAGTTGTATCATCTAACATGTAAGTTGTTCAGTGTAATGTTTGCGAACAACTCTGTGGGAATTGAAGAGAATTCAAACATTAATTCCACAGAAAATACTCAAATGGAAACTGTTTAAGTAGCTGATGTGTTGGCTAAATTATAACAAAGCCGTGCAATGGAATGTGATGTAGCATTGAAATTACATGAAATAACATAAGAAAATTCTTATTAAATAATAAGTGAAAAGAATATGATGACAGCATATATAGGAAAGTCAAGATTATTTTAAGTAATGATAGAAAAATATAAGTATACATTATTCTCACACAAAAAATACTGAAAACATACAGCAGTATTTTAATAGTCTCTCTGCATGGGACATTAAGGGTGATTTTTTTTCTTAGCATTCACCTGGATTTTTGAGATTTTCTAAAGCAGTTTAATGACTGCATTTTGATGCTGTGGAGTGGTGTTTCTGTTGTGTTGCTGTCTGTTTGCAGAGCTGTACTGCAGAAAGACAAGTACAAGATCAAGTTCTTTTCCATCAGTCATTCACTGGCTCTCCGGTTGGCCTGAGTCTCACATGTGCCCATTTCAGCAATGACCAGGCACTAGAGCACCGTTTCTTAGTGCATTAGAAATGGGATGAGTCCATATGATGCTCTTCTTTTAAAATATTCCACTGAGAAGCCCCAAGGTCCTGGAGAACGGCCTGATTTTCTATTGATCTTTTTATTGCCTCAATTATTTCCTCAATCACACTAGTTAATTTAGATCCCCACCAGCCACCTTCCCCATTGTCTGTTCCATTTCATCTCTGTTAAATATGAATCTTTGGTGGCACTTCCATTACTAAATTGACAGTTGCATAATGGTTTATTGGCATCTGTAAGAATGGAGCATATTTCTTAGGAACCATGGAGATGGTAGTCTTTTTTTTTTTTCTGAACCAGCTAAGCATAACCAGTGTTCCTTGCTCCTGTAATCTTAATGATAAAAACTCAGTCCATCTGTTTCATTTTTCCTAATAGAAGAAACTTTCCCGACTGTCTTACTGATCTACAGTCATCGGACCCCAGTGGACTCTTATAAATGGAATTAACTGCAGTGGTTTGATGACTTTTCATATTAGTTATCATTTCAGTAGAGCTACTGTCTCTCTCTCAGGCTTGTTTTTTATCCCCCACCTGCTATTCAGTTGCTAGTTCTTGGATGAGCTTCAGCAGCATAACTGCAGTACTTGCTTGTAGTAGATATTAGTAATAATAAGCAGTTTGTAAATGTGCATGGTGTTAAATGCGTATAAGGATTATTGTTGATAAGTCTAACTGTAATAGTTTCATCATTGGGTAAGTTACAGTTATTGTGGTTGCAGAGAACAGAAACCATCTCAAGGAAGCTTGAGTAAAGCAATAAGATAAGATAGTCCCAAACACACACAAGAGAATCTTGGTCATGGCTCCGAGACAAAGGAGCTGCCCAGCTGCAGAAGAATTAAACTTTGAACTGTAAAGTCAGCCAGATCCCAACCTTAGTGTAGTCTGAGCTCTCTCTTGTTTCTGCTTTTCACTGTTTCCTTCTTTTTTAAGTATGCCCCCCATTCACTTTACAGAAAAACAAATGACTTCCTACTCCTTTCAGATTTTCATGGCTGACCTTAGAACCTTAACACTTGCAAGTGCTCCCTTAATTTTCCAGCTTCTAATTCCCAATCATGTTCTGCCCCTCGCATCTCAATTCCATATTCCCAGATCTCTGATTGGCCTATGTTTGATCCAGTCAGCAGCAACCAGAGGCCGGGCCAGAATATGTCTCCCTTACCATCTGGAGACAACCTCTGTGCCCTGTAAACAGATACCTTAGAAGGTGCTGACCATAGTTATGTACTTCATTAATTTGTTATACTTAATAAACTACATTGATATATTTACTAAATTTACCATCTCTTTTATATAACTGCTTAAATGAAAATCATATAATACATACATAGGTAGAACCATAAAAAAATGAATTTTCAGTATTTATGTCCCCCCATGGTAAGAAAGGGCAATTTTTGTATTCTTAAGAAGTTGCCATAGAGATGCACCAGCGAGATGATGAGATCTGATCAAATGTCGTGAAGTAAAACATCAGAACTAGGAAGAAAAGAACTAGTAATGGCACCAAGAAAAGTAAAATAATGATGAATTAGGCTCTAAGAAGTAGTCAGGTTTCCTATTGTGAATGTAGTCTTTTGATACCACATTTATTAAGACTCTGTGCTGTGTTCCAGACACCGTTCTGCACGTATTTTCTGCTTGAGTCCTGGAAATAAAATCTGTTGTGAGGCAGCCAAAATACAATTAGCCTTTGCAAGTGGGTCATGTTGCCTTGGATGCCCAAACAAAGGCATATGTGTGTTTATGCACCTAGTATACATTTATTAAACACCTACTAAGCCTCAAGGAAATCCTAGACACTGCAGTTACCAGAGAGACCTTTAATGGAATCTCTGTACTGATTAAGCTCTGTGGTAGTATGTGTTTGATTACATATACCCTTCATGTTTCTTCAACTCGTTTAATTTTCACAACATACATGATTCAAATAGGTTCATCTCTAATTCCTATTTTATAGAGAGACAAGACTCGGAGAGACTGAAATACCATGGCCAAGACCACACAGTCAGGGACTGATTGGAGGAGAAGGAGTTCGATCCCAGGCCTGTCCAACCACAAGTCCTTAGATTTTATTTAAAGAGTGTTTGCACAGTGTTCTCATGAGTTGTTCAGTCTCTTCTATTCATTTCCTGAAGGATTCCTACAAAACACACTCCTGGGCCCTTCCACAGGAAATGGTTAAACCATGGTGTGCTTAGTATTGTGCCTAAGGCAGTTTGAGAATAGTCCCCATCCCTTCTGCCTATGGGACAGGGAGCAAGCTCTCTCTTTCCTGGGCCTCACTGACCAAAGGGGGAAAGAGAAAGGAGCAAACAGACTCACCTTCTAGGTGGTTCTGTGGACTAAGAGTTGATGAATGTAAAAGTCCTGGCACAGTGGCCACAGCATCATACTCTGTGCCCTGAGGGCTCCCCCTACTTTAGACACCATCCATACACATCTGGAAAATTCTTCACTGTCTTTCGTCTTCAGTGTGACACTGCTGACTCTTCATATTTCTCAGTGAAGGATTATTCTGCTGTCTAGAACATTCCTCAGCTGGAGCTAGCTTGAGAAGGGATAAAGAAAAAGAGTTAAGGCCTATTAAAAATTGAGGGTTTTTTTCCTGGTAGCAGTTTGTCATTTTTCAACTTGGCATCTTTCCTTGTTCTTTTCTCAGACTCATAGATCTGTATGCGACTTGATTCAGAAGGGATTCTCTTGTGAGGTGCGCCTCTTCAAGTATGTGGATAAAATTGCCAGGTTTAATTGAAGACTGCTTAGAGTCTTGCTCCATTTACAGTCGAAAGCTGATCATTTCTGCTCTTGGCCTCTGTCCTAAACGCCCACGAAATTAATGGTGCCTCCTGGCCTGCGGCAGTCGGTTGTTTACTCCCTGGAATTGTCCCC
Organism: Octodon degus; assembly: GCF_000260255.1. Lineage (NCBI taxonomy): Eukaryota > Metazoa > Chordata > Mammalia > Rodentia > Octodontidae > Octodon > Octodon degus. The sequence goes on along the minus strand of NW_004524755.1, from coordinate 3,712,740 downwards.
TGGCTTTGAGTGGCCTTGGATGCCAGGACTTTCTTAGGCTGGGAGCCACCTCCACCTGGGGCTGTTGCAATCCTTAGGTGCCCCTCATCTGTCCAGCCCATGCCAAGTCTTTTTTTTTTCTCCTGTATTTTAGGGAAGGGTCTATAGGGTGTTCAGGGTCTCACTACTAGATCAGACTCATAGTGATCCGCCTGTTTACAGCCTCCCAAGAGCTGGGATTACAGGCGTGCACCACCATGCCCAGTCTCAATTGCCCTCTCAGCATGCCCCGGGGGCAGGGCTGACACAGCAGGCCTGGGGATTGACCCCCAACCCCTGCACCTGCTTGCAGGCACTTGTCCGAGCTATTTGGCTGGCCCTTGTTTATTTTATTTTTTTATCTTTTTCGTTTTATGTATTTGGTGCAGGGTCTCACTACACAGCTCAGACTCATAGTGATCCTCCTGTTTTCCACCACCCAGACTCAGTCACCAGCTCAGTGTGCAACATGCCAAGTCTTGAAGCCACAGGATTCCATGGTCTGTGGCTTCCCTTGTTTGATGATGTGGAACAAAGGATCACAATTACTTGTACTAGAACTTCATGTACTTACAAAAAATTGAAAAGCACAGTTGTAGCACCTACTGTGTGCTGAGCACTGTCCTCATTTTACAACTAAAGCAAACAAGGCGAGCCAGGCTTCGGAAACTTGTCACACAGCATCACTGATACAGATGCCAAAGAAGCTGAAGCAGTGCAGAGCAGGCGGAAGTGCTCTGCTGCTTGCCTCTGCCAGCAGGTGCCACACCAGCCCCCTTCAGTCAACTAGTGAGTTGTCATGTCAAAAGCACCTGACACACCATGAGACTCCACAAGCGCTGGATGCTGTCATCAGTGTATTTGCTCCATGGGGAAAGCTCAGGCCGAGGAAGCGCAGTTTGAGTACAGCATTTCCCAAACTATTTTCTATAGAATACTAATATCCAACAAGATACTATAAGTACTCTACTTTTGAAAGGAAAAAAAAAAGATCATAGTCAAATAGGTTGGCAAAGTATTGGTTAAACCCGTAAATCTTCGCCAGGCATAGCGCACACACCGTAACCCCGGCCCCCAAGAGGCTCACACAGCATGGCCACTGTGAAGCTGAAGCCAGCCTGGGATATGTGGTAGATTCAAAGCTAGTCGGAAGTGACGGGGAGACCCTGTCTCAAAATAACAAAAAAGTCTTTTAGACTGTCTTCCTTCTCAGATCTTTAATAATGTGCTCTGTTGACCTCCAAATTGTGACTGATATCCAGGGTTCACCCACTTTTCCCAACACTGGTCACATTTTGCACAACCATGAGGCCCAAGAGTTTTCCTTGGAAAGTCCTTATGGTAAGGTTGGCTCTTGCTGGTATTTGTGAGCGGGTTCAGGCAGGTTCCTACCACTTCCAGACCAGAACACTCACTGTGCCTACACCGCTTGTACCTGCAGTGTTAAGGGACACCAGATCTCCACCTGGGAGTCTGGACTTGGAGGGTGTGCCAGGTGGAGGAGGTAGTGACTGACATTGGGTGTTCAGGATACAGTGAGCTTCTGTGGGGACACTAGACAAGTTGTCAGATTCATTGCTGAAGGAGTTAAATACATCCTTTATCACACCACTAACAAAGCACTCTTGGGGGCTTGAGTGCTGCTTCTCCTAGACTCTGCCCTATGTACCTTTTTCCTTTGCTGGTTCTGTCTGTCCCCCCCATAATAAATCTTAAACATGAGTATATGCTGAGTGCTTTAAGTCTTTCTTGTGAGCTGCCAGTCCCGGAGCTGTTCCTCCCCCGGGTCTCCCTCCCCACTCCCCATGCCTTTGAACCCCTTGTGGATCTTCTGGGTTCCCCACCATTCAGTGTGGGCCATGATAGTTGTCCAGCCCCACAGGGAGAGGCAGATGTGGGCCCACACTTACTCTGGGATTTTTGGTGAAAAATATTGGGGCTCTTCAGGCTTTTGTGGGACATTACCAACTGTTTTTCTTCCTGGGTATGACATATGGGTGAAATACATACTGAGAGACTGCAGCTGGCTGGCACAATTTCATTGTCTTTTAGAAGAATTGGGTAGGAAGGGTAGGAAGGGGACCAGTGATCCCAAGATATAGCCACCCCTTACATTCTCTCATTTTTAGGTTTACACTCTAGCCCAGGTTAAGTAATGTCATGTATGCATAATACTTGTGTACATGTATGACAGTAATCTACTTTGATGGGGTTTTAAAATATATATATCAGAAAACTCTACTGAAGGGACTACACCCCTTTTTGAGGCTCCCAGCTGTGGCTGTGACATCTCCCCCAGCAGCTATGATTTTTCCCTGAGTTCATTTTGCAGTACAGACAGCTGCTTCAAGGGTCTCCTGAGAGCAGATAGGCTGCTCTGGTGCATGAAAAGCCAAATGGAAAGGGCGATTGGCCCCAGCATGTGTTCCTCCCAGCTCCTTTCCTGGTATTATTCCTCCTCCACATTCTTCGTGGCTGACTTGTCCTCCTTGTTGTGTTTTTCCCAGCTGCCAAAAGTTATATTTGCATATCCTCTACCCAGGGTGGAGCACTGTTTCCTGTGATCAGGCCTGCTCCATTTTGTTCCTCTCCATTGTATGTCTAGACCAGCCTACCTTGTTTTCCTTTGACCTTGTTCTCATTGCCTCTGGTGACCTGTTTCTAGGTAATAGTCTTGCACCCAGAAGTACCAGTTAGGAGTCGATTAACCGGCTCGTTGCTAGGCTAATTCCTGGGCAGATGATCCTCTAAGCAGGTCATCCCCCTCACTGCCTCAATACCCCCAAGCCACTCTTGCATCCAGCATCACGTATGCATTTCTCCTACAGATTGGCTCCTTCTGATTTCTCTGGATCCCAGCTCAGGGTCTGACTGGTCTTCCAGTAACTCTGGGCCCTTCCTGGACCTTGGGTCCTCACTAGTATCTCTGTCTGCAGCATGCACCTTAGCATTTACCATTTTGTCTGCTTATACACCCAGTGCACAGTGATTGAGCCCCTGATTTCACTTGAAACAGGGATACAAAGTCAAAGTTCCTGCACCTAGGGAGCTTACTGCCTCGGTGAGCAGCGACACATATCACACTGATCTTGATCCCATGTTAGTGCTGATTCTTCTCATCTCTGAGCTCCTTCAGAGCAGAGAAGGCCTCGTAAATTTTTGTGTACTTCCAGAATGCTATATGATCATAGTAAGTGATGATTATGAGCTCAGGAACAGATCTAGTTTGTGTCCTAAATACGCAGTTTTGTAGCCACGTTAGCTTCTGTTTCTTCATCTGTAAGCTGAGAAGTCATATCTTCCTCTGCTGTTGTTCTAAGAACTGACTTAGATAATGTTTATAAAATGTCTAACACTGATCACATGAGTAAATGCTAGTCATTGTTCCTGTTGAGCCAACTTATGACATAAGAGTTTGTGATTTTTCCCCCCTGAACTTTGGCCTTAGAGCAATGCTGGGAGATTTTTCCTGGTGGGCTGGATCCCCAGCATTGTACTACCACACTTCCCCCATTCGTTTGGGCCAGCCTGAGCGGATGGGAGGAGTTGGAGGAAGGTGCCACTGTGAGTCAGAAAGGCAGTGAAGCAGGCAAAGACCTGCCAGGATTTCTCTGCACAGGACATGGATTTCCACATCCGTTTTTGGCAAGAAGGTTTCTGTCTCTCACTTGCTTTACTTGCTGGCAGTTACTAAATGCAGAGTAGAGGTTGAAAGGAAGGAAAGACTTTCCAAAGTGTTCACACACTGCATTGTACATGCAGTGTCATGCCAGGTGCCACGTGCATACACAGCCTGGACCTTCATGACATCCCTACAAAGGAGATGTTCTTATTCTTCTCTACAGACTGGAAACCTGAAGAGGTTAAGTGAGCCTGCTGTGGACTCAGCACCTCAGCACTTCACCCCTTATGTCAAAGGCCCTTCGGTAAACCCAATCATTGAAGGTTCTGGCCCAGTCTGGCCTCATGTGCTCATATTTCCTCTTCTGTAGAGCCCACTTCCAGTCAGCTCAGGAGGTCAGTGGTATATAAGGAAACTCGCAGCAATCTTGCCACTCTGCTGTCCTTGTACCCCTCTGGACCAAGACTAGTGTGAATTCACTGAGGTGTGCACTTTCAAGTTCATGTATGTACAAGCCCACAATTTCACTTGTAAACCTAGCCCTGCCCTCCTCTGACCGACCTAGGGTGTGGCCAAAGGAATTCACTAAAGACAGCTCCACAAAGACCTCCATCACCATAATCAGGGCAGGCCCAGGATTGGCTCAAAGTGTTTGGTTTTTGGTTTGCCTCCTACACCTTTTCAGATGGCCTGTTGCCATTTCTAAATGTTTCCTGCCATCAGAACTATCCCCCTCCCTCCAAAACTGCCTGTCATGATTTCATGATTCTTTTTACATGATTCTTCCCTCCAAACCATAAAGTAGCCAAATAGGCAGGAGAAGAAAGAGGCCACCCAGGTCCTCCATTAACCTTAGAAAATAGGTTTCAACCCATTCAGTCTGTGGGAAGTGGTCAAGTAGAGGAGGATGGTGAGGTCAAAACTCAGGGGTGGAGACCTATATCCTGGGTGAGCAGGTCCCTATCAGACATGGGACATGGGGAGGTGCACTTGGTCTTTTTGGAACCAAGGGCGACCTTCCTTACCTTACAGCTGAGGAAACTGAGGCCCCAGAACACAAGTGACTTACTTCTCTTAGTAAGCTAATGCAAAATCAGGGATGAAAGCCTTATTTCCTACTCTTAGCCCAGTTCCCACATTTCACTATTCAGAAAAATAGAACCCACCATGAACTTTTTTCTCTTCACTCTGCTATTACCAATGCCATCACCAAGTCATAAAAGGAGGATGGATCCATACTATACCTGTGCTGTACTCTCTCAAGGGCTATTTGTAAAATTAGTCAGCTCCTCACTACTATAATAAAATATGGGCTGGGGAGTTAGCTCAATGGTCTAAGCACCTGCCTGGCAAGTGCAAGAACCGAGGTTCAATTCCTGGATCCTCATGCCATCTTGGCCCAAAACCTAGGTGTATGGCTTCAGAAACTGGACATGGTGCCATATGCCTGTAATCCCAGTGCTGGGGAGGCTGAGATAGGAGGATCACTGTGAGTCCAAGCTGTGTAGGGAGACCCTGTACCAAATCAAGAAATAAAAGATTTAAAAAAAAAATACTTTTCATTTTATAATGAAATACCAGAAGCAATTACCTTATAAAGAGAAATTATTTCCTTGCTTCCCAGTGTGGAAAGTCCTGTCCAAGGTGGACAGCTCAAAGGCTTGTCCTCCTAAGAGGGCAGCAGATGGCAGTGGTAAGAGTACAAGTCAGGTAAGTGGGAGCATCACAGGGAAGGGACCAGAGAAAGGGGGGGCCAGAGGCACGCAATCCCTGTGGAGACATGCCCCCAGGGCCCCATGGGTCCTCCCCGTGGTGCCAGTATCTACAGGAATACTGTGCTGGTGACCAAACCTTTAACACGGGCACCTCTGGGCGCCTCATCCAAGCGGTAGCACTGTCCTCATACTCAGGTCTCAGCAGTGCAGTTCCCGGACAGCCTGCCTCAGAATCACCTTTACCATTCATTCCAAACAGACATTCCTTAGCTCTCAGTCAGATGATTCCAACACCGAAGCTTAAAATCTACTAATACAGATTTGAGGCTTTATATCAATGGCTTCTTAGGCCTTCCCTACATTTTTCTTTCCTTTGGGGCTCAGTACTCCCATTATTGTCTTGTGTTTCTAGTTCTTGCTCAGATTTGATGACAAGTGAAAATCACTGTGCTTCTCGTCAAACTGATTTGACCAGGGTAGAAAAATGAGAAGGAATGTTCCGAAGAGGAGGCATTCAGTTTGCTCTTGTGGGTCATGATAGTTATAAAGATTGCTCATTGACTACTGGGTGTTTTCAATAAAAGGTCTCTTGTCAAAGAAGATGAAACCGTCTTTAGATCCTCATTCTTAGGGGAAATATTTCCAAGAGACACATCAATATTTTCCTCAAACTCCTTTGTAAGAATCAGTTTGATGCTAGAATGAGAAGGTAGACTCTGGTGGGAATGGGTAGTGTCTGTAAATATGCATGTCTGACACATACAGGCCTTCAGAAAATTTGAAGTACTTGCTAACATGAAAAATTCAGAAGACTTCAGCATCTTAAAAAATAAATTCCATCTGTTATTTCAAAAGTTCAAAATATTTTCACATTGGGTCTGTTATGCACAGTTTATTTCTGCCCTCGTATAGCCATCCACTGAAACACAATGCCATTGTCATGGCATCCTAAGGATGGAGCCACTCCTGTATAGGTTTAGTGCCCTTTAAAGGAACCCAGAGGTCCCTGTTATTCTCTTCCTGCCAGACACAAAAGAAGTTGGTAATCGGCAATCCTGGAAACTGATCTTAGACATCTAGCCTTCAGAACATGAAAATTAATTTCTGTTGCTTAAGTCACCCAGTTTATGACATTTTGTTATAGCAAACAGATTAAAACAGGGCCACAGAACAACAGCCCAGTATGTAGAGCTGCTCTGGTGAAAGATATTAAGGATGTTTGTAAACTCTGTAATGCCCCTCTTGTTGAGAAGTGGGATCTAGGGAACTCTCCCCTTGAGCCAGAGAAGGATTACTCACTGCTCTGATCGGCGAAATGCGCAGAGTTGATGTCCACGCAGTCCCAGTTGATGTGGCATCAGTGTACAGTCGCTACCTGTTGGCACATTCAGACTGCCTGAGTCCATCATGCTTTGAGAAGGCCAAGACACAAAAAGCGAACCTAGAGGAAGAGACAAAATTCAGAAAGAGCAGAAATGTGAAGGAACACCCTGGTGCCAGACACAAGAATGAAGACACCATCTTAGAAGTGTACCCTCCTTCCCTATGAGAGGAGGGCATCTGGAATACAGACGAACCAGCCCACCAAGTCCTTCACAAATGTCTAAGCCCTTGAAGTGTAAAAGTATAAAATGAAATGATTGTTCTAAGATATCAAATTTGGAATCAGTATGTTGAACAAAAGACATACATCTAATTTCCTCTAGTGTGACCCTCATTTTATTGGCTCCTAAAATAATTTGAGTTCATAATCTTTATTTAAGCCATGGTCTTGAGATCCTTGAATTCTGAAAATTTTTGGAAATTAAATATTAAAATAAAAATACATGACACACACATATATACAAGCATGTATAATATGACCAAAAACTTGGTGAATATTGGTTTTTTTTTTTTTTTT
>NW_004524755.1:3679352-3705140 GCF_000260255.1 Octodon degus | reverse complement strand
GTGTGGCCAGCTCAGCCCACCAGGGGGCGGGGCTGGCTGGCATGTGGTGCTGGGGGATTGAACCGCGGTCCCTGTGCTTTGCCAAGCTTGTTCTAAGTAGGTGCTTTAGACCACTGAGCCATCTCACCAGCCCGAGAACATTTATTTTTCATAGTCATTTTCATGTTCCCCAAGAACCAGAAGTTGCACAGTGCCCCATCCAGTGACCTAGGTGGTTGAGGACACTCCATACTGTTTACACAAACTGGCCTTTCAGGTGGATGTAGCTTAGTGGCAGCATTCTCTGTGAGGACACTCATGAAAAGGTTTCTGAGCTGCTTCAGAAAGTGCAAGAAAGATGGTATAAGAGCGTTCAAAGTGAGACAGAGTATTTAGAGGATGGTTAATGGCAACATGCCTTTTACTATAACTTATTTCTTTAATTGTGTGGGTGTGTGTAGATTCTTTATCTGCAGATTAAGGCAAATGTTGATTGAGAATATTCATAATAAAAGAAAATTGCATCTGTAATGAATGTGTACCAACTCTTTTCAGTTTTCCCCACACAATACAACAACAATTTGCATAACATTTACGTTATATTAGGCATTATAAGTAATCTAGAGATGATTTAAAATATGTGAGCAGGAGTGTGCAGGCTGTATGCAAATACCACAATTTTATATAAAGAATGTGAGAGTTGCGATTTTGAGAGCCATAGTTGATCTAAGAACCAATCCCCTGTGGAGACTGAGGACCACCCATACATGAAGAAAGTGGGTTGCGAGAGATAACAAAACCATGCAGATTTCTGCTTGCTGGCTTTATCTTCAGTGGACCACCTTGAGTGATAGAAGGTCCCGGCTTGACAGTGCTGGTGTTGCTTTCCTTATCTATAAAAACGGACCCTGTCCATCATTGCTATTGATGAGTCTGTGAGGAAGACAGCCCAGCTTCTGTGTTAATTCTGAGTATGTGTTTGTGTGTCTTGTAACACTGGAAATCCAAGTCTTCCATGGCAATCTAGTCTGTGTAACAAATAAAATGTCTGATTCTGTGTCGAAGCATGTGTCTGGCTCTCAGTAAATATTTGTTGAATAAATGAATGAAAAAGTGTATGTGTGTTAGTCACCACAGTTACAAAGACAAATGAGACATGGTCCCTGCCCTTGAGGAGCTCACAGTCTATTGAACACAGGCAGAAAATTAAATACTGGTCATGGCTCCTGGGCAGCACATTCTTTGATTCAGAAACACCATTTCATCTCTGTCGAGCCACTGATTACACCTGTACCCAGACAAAAAGACAAGATAGGTGAAAGCATGCCCTGAAGGAGCCCGGAATGGGCTGTGAGCCACTGCCCCCGCAGAGGCATCCTGGCTGTGCCCGGTGACTGCTTGGGAAGAGGGTAGAGAGGACCCCCAACTGCGGGAACTGAGGCAAATTGCTCAGAATCACCCTGGGGAGCTCATCAAAAAGCAGAACAAAACTAGTGACACATCATTCCATCAGCTGTGTTCTCATGGACCACAGGACGGACAGTGAGGCCCCTCCCTCAGCACCATTCCTTGAAGCTGCAGCCAGAGATGAAGGACTCAGGCACCAGGGCAGATAGATGCCTAATCTCATTTAGCTTGTTTAAAAAGGTGTGAGCTGTTATTTAAAATGAAAGTCATGGGCCGGCCAGATAGCTCAGCAGACTAAAGTGCCTGCTTAGGCAGGTGCAGGGACCAGGGTTTGATCCCTAGTGTGCTGTGTTGGCCCCTCCCCCAGGGCATGCTGAGATGGTGACAGAGTCTGGGCATGGTGGTGTGCATCTGTAATCCCAGTGCTTGGGAGGCTGAAAACAGGAGAGTCCGATCTATGTAGTGAGACCTGTAGACCATGTACTAAATACATAAAAAAGAAAAAAAAATGAAAACCAATCTGAATGGTGGAAGTAGGTACCAGACCCAGCTAGGAGTCCTAAATTCCGGTGTTCCATAGCACAGAGTGGGGGCTGCAGTCCACAGTGACCTCATATATATTTTATAAAGAACCAGAAGAGAAGTACTCAAAGTAATGATAAGGGAATGGAAACATTAATTATCCTGATCTGATCAGTATGCATGGGATGTCTTTATTGCAGTATCATACTGTCCCTCATAAATATATACAATCATTATGTGTTAATTTAAAAACTTTTTAAATGTTTAAGCAGACAGCATTAGTCATTAGCCTGATTTGATCATCACATGCTACACATGTATCAAATTATCATAGTGTACTCAATAAATATGTGCAACTAAAATAATTGATTTTAAAGAGATGTGAGGAAGGCCTGGATTTTAATTGGCCCCAGGAATTATCTTTTATTCCATTCCAAGTGTGTTTGGCCAAGTGTCAACTTGTACTTTCCCCCCTTGCTTTGTAGTTAATGACACCAGTGAAGTTGGATAGAGGAGAAGCCAGACCCTTGTGGCTCTTAGTCCAGTGATACTAGCATGAGAATAAGTGTAGTGATGTGATCACCGTCTGCAGTGTGGATTGCAGTGCGTGTGGGTTTTGGAAGATGTCTTTTGTTCATGTTGGGTGGCAGGACCTGCGGTGTCAGAACAGTCGGGAGGACGCTTCCCAGCTGGCCCCGCACCAGGTAGCTGGGCTGCGCCCCAGCTCCGAGAGCCGAGCTCTGCAGGGAAGAGGCTTCTGGTTAGCAGCAGTCAGTTCACTGCCTTCCTTCGATCAACTGTGACTTCCTCCACATAGAAATCCATTAATAAAAGGTGAGGACAATGACAAAAGCAGCCAGGCATCTTCCTTCCTTATAGCGCTCATTGTTTAAAAGTTTATCAGTACCTTAGCATTTTGCAAAGAAAATCTCATCTTTCTTAAGAAATATATTCTTCTTTAAAGGGTAGCATTTTAGTCATTCAGCTTTGGAAGCCACAATCAGTGCAAGCTCACTGCCTTAGAAAATACATACAATTATAAAAAGAATTTATTACTTAAATGCCAACTGTAGAAGCCATCAGTGGAAGTGCCGATTGGTGTGAACATAGTGGGGCATGCACTGTGTGCCTCATCCAAAGCTGGCTGAAGAGCCCCATTTTAAAAATGAAGAACTTTACATTTTTACACAGATGTACCTTGCATACTGGTCATTTCCTGTCCTTTTACTTTTCATGACCTTGCCTTGATATGTGGACCAGTTGTGCCTGCCTTCTTTCTGGTGAGGGTCTGTTCATGAGATGGCAGTACATTCTAGTCTTAAATCATATGACTGGGTCTTTACATAATTGCCACCTTAAGCGAGTGAAAGTTGGAGGTAAATAGAATGTCAAATAAGACTGAAAAAGGCATGTCAGGATGGCCTGCTTGGCCTCCTGCTTCTGCAGGGTCTGAATCAATCAGTATCTTGGGACCTAGGGCATGTGTGGGGATAGCAATGTGCAAAAGCAGGGCTGGTGAAGGAGGTAGACTACTAGTCCCAAGCCAGCAATTACTAGGGACCTGCTTGGGTGTGTAGTCTTGTCCTCTAATCTGGAGTGATTAAAATTTCAAAGGAGAATGATATGGAGAAGATTTCTGAAGCATAAGGCTCTTTCTCAATTCATAAAGATGATGCTGCCATCCTAAAAATCATAGAACTAAGAGGAGCTTTGAAAGATCACATTGTCCATGGTCCCGACTTAGGTACAGTCTTGAGTAACTATCCATAAAAGATAACAGTGTACCTCTTACTAGGACTTCATGAAAATGAACTGTCCAGCTTTCTTTGATAACTTCCCTCAGAAGGAAAATGCTAAATTGGGGAAAGAGACAGAGGCAGAGCTGGGTTCCAGTACCTATGCTGCCACTCTCTGGCTGTCTGACTTTTAGTAATTTACTGATCTGGTAAAATCTTGTTTTACTAATTTGCAACATGGGGATAAGCAACAGGCTCCTTAAATTTGTGAGACATTTTTAAGAAATAAAGAGAAACATGTGCAGTACCCGCTACCAGCAGAGGGGACCCTCAACATGTATTACTTCACTGTTCCTCTTTTACCTATTCTAATACTCTTATGAGGCTTTCCTCATTCTACCCAGCCTCAGTTAGGAGATAAGTGAGGTTTCTGATCATTCCCTAAAGTAATGAGCAGTAGTGGGTGAACCTGGCACTTCTGACACAAATTTTAGTGGGAAGCTAGGTTTGCATCCTCAGAATAGCAAGATAAAGAGAGAAAGCACATTGTATATCACCCAAGGTTGTGAGAGGGTTAGTACTTACTGAAAATCCTGTGCCAGGTATCATGTGATAAGTAGGGCTTAGGGCAAAGTAGCTTTGTGCTAGTCCCCCCACATAGTGAGTGAAGACCATTCTGTGGAAAAACTACCTGTAGGAGTATTCGGGAAATGGGGAAAGGTAGTAGGTGAGAGATACAGAAAGTCATGTACAGATACAGAAAGGAAATTGGAGATTGTGGGTAAGAGAAAAGTAGGAATGCTAGTTGAACCCTAAGTAAAGGATCTTTGAGGCAATTCATGTGTGTTCTTAAGAGATCTAGGATGTTCCTCTTGCTTTAGAGCTGACTCATCCCTTCCCAGGGCTATGAAGTTTCTGGCCTGACAGCTGAAAGTATGGTACATGCAAATATCCTCAGCGTTACATGGAGAAAATATTTTTAAAACTAATTGTATTTGAAAGTGGTCTCTATAAGCAAAATGAAGATAACTGAAAATCTCACAGCACGTGTTTATGAAAGTGGGACTAAGTTAAAAAAATGTTAGAATCATTTTCAAGTATAGATTGTTATGAAGAACATTTTCAGTTTCAAAGAATGGAAGACTCCAGAAAAGGTTAGAATTATTGTAGCTGTTGTTCATAATAGATTTGAGAAGAACTTCTTAGCAGGAGGAGAATAAAAAGTGACAAGGCAAGGGGAGAAGAAAGTGTGGTGACTTTCCTACATATCAGATACAAAGGCACACATCGCTCTGTTGTAAAATGAGCATAGTCTTTGCTGAATACCAGAGAGCTTGGATTTATCCATCCATCATATGCTTCGTGCACCAAAGCGATAGAGCATGCATAGCCTATGCCAGGTGCAGTGCTGAGGTCTGGGTTGGAAGAGAGACAGCCACAGGCCTGGGTCCTCAGAGAGCCCACCAGCTCATGCCTGGTGCTCAGTAACTAGCTGTTACATAAATTCATAAATAAATTAATTAGGATATGATGACAGAAATACTAATAACTGCTACCATAGTGCTGTGTTGCTATTTCTAAGGATAGATGACCTACCTAGGGATGTGTTGCAGAAGGCCCACCATTTAAGCTCCATCTTGAAAGATAATTATTGTTTGTTGTGGGGGCACTGAAGGGAAGGACACACACACACAGCAGAGGCCTGATATCTGGGCTCTGTGGACACCACACACAGCCTGATGTCAGTACAGGTTACACAGTAGAGGTTGAGGAGGCCAGTGATCAAAGAGGAAGCTGGAGAAGGGTGAAGTGCACATGATGGTTGATACATTGTGTCACCTTGAGGAGTTTAGACCGTTAAGCTGACTCAGGGAATCAGCAGGGAACCAGGGTCCTTACATCGTAAACATCCTCATCCGGTGTAAGAGGAGGCAGACATACTGAGTGCTGCACCCGCCATGGACTGGAGGCCTGCTTATGATATAAGGGGAAAAGAGGCTTGCCCCGCCCACCACCACCACCTTTTGCTCTTGCTGCTTTTGGTGTCTTCTGCTGCCTTGTAGTGTTGCCCCTCTGCCATGTGCCACCCTGCCTTGGAGCCAGCTGATTATGGACTGAAAGCTCCACAACTGTGATCTAAATAAAGCTTTCTTTCCTAAATTTGAGGTGTTGGGTATTTTGTCCCAGCAACAAGAGGAAAGTAACTTAAGACATGCATGAACCCCAACTCCTTAGTCTCCCTCCAGCTCCTCATGACGAGTGCTGTATTTACTTAACTCCTGCTATGTTTCACACTCCACTCTGCTTTCCTGAAAATAGGACACTCCTTCACGGTCTCATTTGCAAAAATGTAAAGCCAAAAAAATCACTTATCCATACACTAAAAGGTAGATTTTGGTGGGCTACTTCCTCAGCCTGGAAACACACGATAGGAGCATCAGGTGTGTGTGAGAGTGTCTTCTCTTTCAGAAGTGGATGAGAAGCTCAAGATACACTCAGGTCTGCACTGAGGTTGAAGTCAAAGAGAACAGCGAACTTGCCATGGAGCTCCGGCCAAACTGTCTTGGCACAGAGGCATTATGTATCATTAATATATACTCAGAAAAATATACTTTTCAAGATTGTCGGCAGTGGCCAGGGAGAGAGGCTCTGTGAAACTCAGAACCTGCAGGAACATGCTTTGGGCAAATGCTGCCTCTTAGACCTTCCCACCAAGAAGAGGTGAACAAAGAAGAAGGGGGACGGGCACTGAAGCGAAGCCACGCAGGGAATCCTCCGCGCAATAACGTCTCAGTCACTGAGCAGCGCTGCAAGGCAAATACCGCACATTCTCTGCCCTCGCCCATATCCCATGTTCTCCTCTCCGAGACTGTCATTTCCTCAGGGAGATATGTTATTAAGCAGTCACAGTAACACATGAAATGAGTAAGAAGACAGGCAGATGATGCCAGGGGCATCAGAAGGGGCCCCTAACTTCCCCTGCAGTGGGGAGGATTCAGAGGTCAGGAAGCTGTGAACCTCACCACCCGCCTGAACAAGGCAAAGCATTCCAGGGTGACAGCAAGGTGCAAGAAGTGACTTGCTCAGCGTGGCTGGGGCTTGATGTTTCTAACAGGGGCAGTCAGGAGGACCAGTACCATATAAATGAAGTGTATGGTGCTGAGGCGTTGGAGTGCCATCCGGAAGCCCTCGCTGCTGACCCTGAGGCAGAGGCCCACTCCCCTGTGGCCAAGGACTGGGGCCTCGTGCTCCTGCACGCCCAGACACAGACACGCTACACAGTGCCTTCCTGTCACTGCCATAGTCGTTTTGAGAGGGGCAGCGAGGAACACAACTGTGAGGAGTAATTAGTGTGGTGCCTACCTAAATGAGCAACACCTGTGCATCCTGTTGGGGAAGTGACTCAGATTGGTGCAGCGAGGTGAATAATCACAGCACACGCCAGTCGGGGCTGTGCAGCCCTCCTGGTCATTTCTAGTTTAATGAGTGGCTTCATGATGGGTGTTCACTCAGATGAATGGAGAGAAAATTTAGGCGTGTGTTTTATCTCTGGTCACGTACACTTGCCATCGCTGCCAGGAAGATTCTTTCAGTTGGGTTGTGCCACACCTAGAAACCTCCTGCAGCTCATCCCGCAGAGACAACTATTAATATTTTGGTGTGGAACTTTTAGGCTTTCATGAATGGTAGTATTTAATTTTTTTTTCGAGTCATCCATTATTTTCTTGCATTGCCTTATTTTGCATTTGGCTTTCTAGTATTTTTCTTTCCCTTATTGTCCAGTTTTACTGTACATTCTGAGGGTTTTAATTCCTCACCCTCTCCCCACTGCATCCCAAGGATGTGGAAGGTTGTTACTTGGCTTAAGTTCCTCTGGTGTTCTTCAAGGTTTTAAAAAATAATGATGAATATTAAATTATTTTAGGCCTGTGTTTCTCAAATTATTAATATCAAGAATGAGACTCACTGCATCACCGCTGAACGCACCTTCCCTCCCCTCTGTTCCCATGCACACTGCTTCTGTCTCGCTCAGTGTTTCTTATTATATGAGAAATTTATCCCAGTTGGCCATAACTGTTGATTCTCATTGTAACTGACCTCTTATTTCAAGAATATTGTTTACATTCTTCTTAAAAGCAGCCTTGCCTAACTATATTGTGTTCCTCAACTTCCACATTGTTGGTTAATGTCAGGTACCATAGAGAACATTGAAATTCTAGAGCCCTGTCCTAGCTGAAGAATGTCTTCTCTTTCTTTGCCTTCACTTATTGCTGATGGTATTGGACAGATAATAGAGATCAGAAGTCATAAAATAGTCATGCTCCCTGAACACATTAGCAGATTCCCTTGGCATTTTTTTATTTTGTAAGGGATCTATTGATCTTTTCTAGATCCTGAGAAATGTTTAGTATTATACCTAATATTCCTTGGATCTAAATATTTCTCAGTTTTTATTGAGTCTATAGTAAAACCTTTCAGAGCTGTTTTTTCCATTTCAGGAAAAAACACGTTTCCTTCCACATACATTTCAAACATTGCCTCAGTGTTGCTGGGGTCTGAGAGCCCCCTCGCTTGCTCCCATCAGCGAGTGTGGCACGTCCTTAGTCCATGTTCCTGGACTTTGCCCTTCCATCTTTTCACTTGCCACTTTACTCCCTCTGGACTGTGGGTGATTGTCTCATTTGTGCTGTTACAATGGCTTTGATTTTCAGAAATGATTTTCAGGCCTATTTTCAGAGTTACCTGAGGGAAATTTAGCAAGTACAGACTTCATAGCCTCCCCCAAGACTCCCTGAGTCAGAATCCCCTACATTTCACCTTACCAGTGTTGATTTTGGTATCTGTTCCCCACTCACTTCTGATGATCATCAAGCCTTGGGAAATGTTGTCCCATTTCATTAGTTTAGTCCACTTAATTCACAGGTGATACTTCTCCTTACAGCTTTCCATGTGGTTTTAAATTCTGCAGTGGAAGGTCCAGCAAGATAGCTCAGCAGACTAAGTGCCTGCTTAGGCAAGTGCGGGGACTGGGGTTTGATCCCCAGTGCCACATGCCACATCAACCCTACCCTGGGGTGCACTGAGCTGGCCACTGAGACCAGGCATGGTGGCACATGCCTGTAATCCCAGCCCTGGGGAGGTTGAAAACAGGGGGATCACTATGAGTCCAAGCTGCGTAGTGAGACCCTATACCAAATACATAAAAATTTTTTAAAAAACTACAATGGAATTATTCACTTGCTTGGATTCTTTTTACAAGATATTGTTTTACCTTAAGCTATTGCTTCATCACCTGTCTTTCAGAACATTTGCATTCTTGAGTAATTACCTTCACAATACAAAGAAGTTACTCTCTTACAGTCTGTGTCTTGTGGTAAATCTTTTCCAAGGTATGCCATTCTCTTTTTTCAAATGTTTTGTTTATGCATGCTTTTGTGTTGAGGAACTTCTTTAGCTCCATGTTGTTGGCCTACTTGCTAACTTGCTTTTCAGGGTCATCTGAGGTGACTTCTCCCATCCTCGGGCACTCTTGAGTTAAGACCTCCATAACACGGCGCTGACTTGATGACTTTTGCTATTCAGCAGCCTGAGGATCATGGAGAGGAGCCAAGTTCATGAACCCCACTGTGGAACTTTAGCGTCTTTCTGTGGATCTGAGGACCCAGCCTCCCCATCTTGGGTACACTTTATCTTACTGTTCTCTGCTCGCAATTTAACTGCAGCTAGTGTCTTCCATGAAACGCCTGCCTATGTACGTTGGACAGCACTTATGCATTGGAACAATACCCTGCCTAGTTGAGAACATTCGTTCTGTTTCTCTAAGAAAGGACCTCATGGTAACAACTAGGTTAGAGAAATATCCCTACCTCCCTGTGTTGTTGTTGTTATTGTTTTAAAGCAACTTTCTCCTGCCTAATGAGTTCCCATAGCTCCACATCTCAGCCCTCGGTATTAAGAATACTCTCCCCACTCCCATATCCAAGTTAGTCCACAAAGATGGTAAGTAGTAGTCTAAAGCTTGAAAATATGTCCTAACCCTGTCTGTAGTTATTGTGAAATAAATCATGCAATATTTGCATAATGAAATAAAAACCCTAATTAGACATGGGCATCAATATGGTCAAGACAGTGGAGCAGTAGATACCATGAAAAACATTTAGCATGATCTATTCACATAAATTTCTTAAATATACAAAATGCAGCTACGACTTGTTTACACCAAGGTCGCAAACGTAGATGGTAGAAGCACTTTTCTTCAGAGCAGTTGGATGAAGAGCAGAAGTTCAGCGCAGCAGATATCACAGGTGGATGTGGGGACGGGGCCTGGGAGAGGGCGCCAGCCTCCAAATGCACTGCTTATGTTTTACTTTGGACATCGTAGTCATTGCATAGGTATTTGGCTTGCTGTGATTTGAATAGTAATGCTAATTTAATAGCTATATTAAATAATTGTGCACTTAAGGTTTTAATTTAATAATTCAATTATGTTTACCATAATCTTAATAATTCCTCTTTAAGACATTTTATTATTTAAAAAAATAAGAAGAGAGAAAATTTTGTTCTTTAGAGCAGCCACCACTGTCCCCACTTTCCCTCGGCTATGGCCCTGGAAGATCGTGTCTGCAGTAGGGAATGGGGCTGCATGGAGGGTCATGTTCCTCCCACCCATTCAGGGGATGCATCTTTCTAATTTAGTGAATGTTTTCACTTAATTTCTCATCAACCAACCATAATCCAGAGAAGACATGTGCGTCTTCCCTTGATTTGCGACCATCAACCTGGCATTAGAAGCAAGTTTCTAGGTGCATTACAGTGCCTTTGTTAGCAACATAGTTTAGTATGAAGGACTTTTTCCTAGGTCCTGTTCTCTTGAGATTTCTCAAGAAGAAAAGCATGCAACCTGCTTTTATGTGAAGCCTTTCCCCAGAAACATGAAAAGGGTAGGTAGAGTTGTATGCAGGATGCTACTACTAGTATGGCCATGAACAGGCAGAGCACAGTTCTCAAGTTCTGCGGTGTGCACATGTCATCCTTGGGGTAGGGTTTGTGCCATCGCACTTGCACGTGAGAACAGGGAGACCCGGTGAGGTGAAGTGACCTGTCCTCACCATCCAGGGTGGAGGCTAAACTCCAGTGCAATTCAGAGTCTATCCACTGTTCATTAAATCACGTTGATGCTTTGTGTGTGTAGTCACTCTAGCTGATTTCAGTCAGCACATTTGAGCACCTCATCTGTGCTAGGGCAGGTACTGAGGACAGAGCAATGAACAAAACGTACCTTTCCACTACTGTCGTGATGCTTAAAATGTAGAGTCAAAACTAAGTAATGCAAAAAGGCTTGCATGAATCATTACCAGTGACAGTTGTGAAGAAGGTATTTTATGATTGTCTGTGAGGAAAATCCTGGAATATAGGGTTATGGAAAAGATTTTTAAGGAAATGTTCAGTAATCTGAACTATCAACAACAGAAAAGTGAAGCAGAGAAGCAGGAAAGGCAGCAGTATGATAGAGGGTACCGTCTATAGAAGAGCCCAGACACTGCAGCATGCCTATTACGATGACTAGAGCAGAAGGTTGGCGTAGCGAGGAAGGCAGACAGCAGCCCAACATGGGGGCATCGCACCTGCGGAGTGCTAAAGGCCGTGCTCAGGATGGCGGCTTTACACAAAAAACAATGGCAAGTTCTTGGGGGTAAAAGGGGAGGTGAGCCACAGTCATATTTCTTGCTTTGAAAACTCAAGATGGGGGCTGGGGAGATAGCTCAGCGGTCTAAGTGCCTGCCTGCCTGGCAAGCTCAAAGACTTGGGTTTAGTCCCTGCTACCGCATGCTATGCTGGCCCCATGCCAGCTGCCAAAACCGGACGTGGTGGTTTTCACACACCTGTAATCTCAGCACAGGGGAGGCTGAGACAGAAGGATCGCCACAAGTCTGAGCTGCATAGTGAGACCCTATACCAAATACATAGATTTAAGAAGAAAACTCAAGATAGGGCAGAGAGAGCAGAATGTGCTATTTCTTGAATCAAAACATAACCAGAAATTATTGGTATATATGAAGTATGAAAAAAATACAGTGAATATTTAGGGTTTTTAACTAGTACAGTGAAAGTCATGTTGCCATGAGCCCCCCTCAAAACCATTCCCACTCACCTGAAGCACACACCAGAAGCACGGTTCTCATCCTTCTCGCCACTTTTGTAGCAGTTCTGGAAGGCTTCATTAGCGCTGTCGCCGCCACGACCTGGGCGCCCTGACAGTGATTCAAAGTGTTTCCCTTTCATAACCATTTTCACTACAGGGAAGAGCCAAAAGTCGCATAACGCCAGGTCTACTGAATAAGGTGGATGAGGACACAGCGTCTTGTTGGTGTGAGCCTGCTCTTCCCTGAGATGGCACTCGGCAGCAGCCTTCACCACATTTCTCAGCACACTTTATAAAGACACTTAGGAAAGACCTCCAGAACTGCTTCAGAAAGAGGCAGGAATGATGGGCGAAGTGTGTCCGAAGTGAGGGGGTATTGCAGAAGGCATCAATGACAATGTGTCATTAACTGGAATATTTTTTTAAATTTTATTCACTGTATATTTTGGTCACATCCTATACTAATTATTTACTTTATAATAGATTTGATTATAGATATATACAGTATCAACAATAAGAATGTTTAAGTGGGTGAAAAGATGCTGCACTCTATCTACACAGTAAAGATTAGACACAGAACTCACAAATGGCAAAGCTGTCCTAGCATTCGCACCTTTGCAGCTGGAGACTGAGGGGAGCAGAACCTTGGTGTACGTCTCAGCATTGCCTTGGGCCTTGCCTCCTGGCCCAGGACGTGCTGGGGTGAGGAGCCTGAGGTCTGCGGGAGACCTCCAGGCACCGGAGGAAGGCGGCACAGCAGAATTACTGCAGATCCTCACACAGTGACCAGCAAGGAGCCTTCGGTCATTCTTTTCGTGTTAGAGGATTCATTTCATTAAAATGTCACTTGATTTGTTTCCACCTCTCAACTCCCTTTCTGGGACACTGCCCCATTGTTTTTCCCGAGACAACTACTGCTTAATCTCACTCCTGTTTGTTGGGTACCTCTGACTTAGAAATAAAGGACAAAGATGAGCAGGTCAGGTTTTCTGCCCTAGAGCAGCCACCAAGTTTGGAGGAGGAGATCCGAGGATCACAACACACTGATAAACTGCCACAGAAAGGCAAAACTTGGTTTTTCAGAAGCAAGGCAGGAAGTAGGAGCACTATTAATGGCTTGGTTCCTAGCAGCAGAATTATTTTTAGGAAATCGTTTCAGAAAACAAAATATCAAGAACCATGCACCTGAAGAAGTAATCTCTTTTTAATTCCAGGCAGCCCATTTTGGCATTCCTTGCATAACCCCTCGCTAGATCAGTGTCTGAACAAACCTCTGTGGTGGCCGCGCATTTGTGTGAGATCACTCGTGTGCACGTGACAAGCCACTGCATGATCACTTTATGGAAAGGAACAAAATAGCTGTTTTCTAGTTAATTTCATCCTTGATTTCTCCACTGTAATGTGATATAAAACTTTCCATGTTGCAGTAACTGTACCTAAGTGTGTATTTTCTGCTGCCAGCTGAATCATGTCGACGGCATCTCCTCACCCAAAAGAGTGTGACAGTTAGCTGCAGAAGCCATCTCTACATTAGATGAAGCACCGTGTTGTCCTCTGTGGAGAGTGACTTGTACTTCATTTTGCACCCCACTTCCGTAAAGTATCTAAATGACCTTGGAAACATATGCAGATCCTCCAGAATTAAATTGTTTTATTTTCAGGACAAACCCCACATTGGCATAAAATAATAGCTACAGTTGTAGTAACAATTCAGAGGCATCAAAGTTGGGGGAGAAGGGGTAGTGATCTCCACTAAAATATCATTTTAGATACAGTTTTGTGAACTTTAATTCATCACAAATACAGGTTTCCTGGGGCTGGCCAAATAGCTCAGGGGATTAATTAATCTGCAAGTAGGCCTAAGGGCCAGGGGTTCAATCCCTAGGTCTGCTGTGGTGGCCCTGCCCCTGGGGGCAAGCTGAGACAGCAGTTGAAACCAGGCATGGTGGTACATGCCTATAATCCCAGCTCTTGGGAGGCTGTAAACAGGCAGATTACTAGGAGTCCCATCTAGTAGTGAGACCCTGAACACCTTGTAGACCCTTCCCTAAAATACAAAAAAAAAACAAAAATACATGTTCCCAGATAGGTTGAAATGGTCTTTCTCTCTTGTGCCTGTTATCCTTCTCAAAATCTAAAGCAGTATGAGTCACCTGCTCAGCCATTGCCATGGAAAGGGAGTGTGACTGAGGACATATTTTTGGTTTTAAGATATTCTCTGCCCCAAGCCACACCCTGGCCAAGGACCCTGGTTTTGGGTGGTGGGGATTTACCTCTTTAAGGAAGTGATATTTCAGGGTTTACCCCTCTGCTTGGCCATGTTATGCTGACTACACCTGAAAAGTTAGGAAAAATTCAGTTGTCATATGCATTTTAGATTCCTGCAACTGATTACTAGGTATTTGAGAGTTAATCCATCTCCCACCTATTCATCTGTGTGTGTGCATGGGTGCCTTGGTGTGTGCACGTGTGTGTGTGTGTGTGTGTGTGTGTGTGTGTGTGATCACATTTGACACAGTAGAGCAGGGTGCTGTAATTGAGAAATTGAAGCACCAGGTGTGATTACATAAGATCACACGTTTCATTCTCTTTTTAATTTCACATCCCTCTTCAGCAGCTGAATCCACGAGCCCAGCCCGAGCCAGCGGCGCCATGAATTTTTAGTGTGCCCACTGGAGCAGTGGCAAAACGTTTCCAAATTAAGCCTCCCGCTGGGCTGTTGTAAGCCAAATCTGGTTTTACTTTCAAATTATGGCTAGACCTGTTCTGCTAGTGCATTCATTTCCTGCTGGCCCTTTTTCATCATTGATGTTCAGGTACAACTCATAGTTCCAAGGCCTAGAGTCAGGGACAAGGTGGCTAACGTCCAGAGATGGAGAAAAGGGGTGTGCTGGTTGAAGAATGCAAACTTCCAACTGTAGGAGTAGCTGGAGGCCTCCTTTGCTGTGTGGTGGCTGTAGTTACTAACACTGTATTATAGACAGTGGGCTGTGTACTCTCACCTTTGGCACCCAGGATTGAACCAGCTGTGGACAGAAAATATTTGACTTGTTATCTTGTCGTGGTTTCTTAATAATGCGGTAGAGCAATGAGGTGCCTGCGGTGCTGCCTCCACACTCACCATCAGTTGGCTGCAGAAGATGTGCAAAGTACCAGAAATGGAGAATACCAATTACTTAGGCTTGCAAGGGTAACAAGTCACCAGCTAATCAACAGCAACACGTTCTAGCTTGGCCATCGTGTACCAATAAAGGACAAGTACCAAGATTTTAGTCAGAATGTGCAGAGTACCCAATACAGCTTCAAAGCAGTTGAGCACTAAGGCAGGACTGCAGCATTTACGTTCTATGAGTTGTTATAAGCAATCTAGAGATAATTTAAGGTCTGTGGGAAGATGAGTGTGGATTATATGCAAAGACTACACTGATATATATGGAGGCCTGGAGCATCTGCAGATTTTGGTATCCCTTGGGGACCCCTAGAGCCATGCCCATGCAGAAAGTGAGGGGGGATGAAAGAACTAGTACTTGAGGCGCCATGCAACCGAGCTATATCCCTTCCTGGTATCTTTAATTCTGAAGAATTTAAACCATCATACCACAGAAGAATATGCACACATGTTTATAGCAGCACAATTTGTCATAGCTAAATCTTGGAAACAACATAAATATCAATCAACTGACAAATAGATTAAAAAGATGTGGCTTTTTATACAATGGAATACTGCTCAGCCTTAAAGAAGGATAAATTTGAGATTTTTCTAGCTAACTGCATGCACCTTGAGACCAGACTCTTAAGTGAAATAAATTGGGCACATATGTGTAAATATCACATTGTCTCCCTGGTGTGAGAAACTGAAAGTGTAATAGTAGTCAAAATGTATAATAGATATTGTGCAACAGGAAGCAGTGGCTCTGAGGTAAAGGGGAACTGGGTGGAAAGGAAAAGAAAGCAATGGTGATACTTAACATTTCTTCAGAGAATAGATCCTGATATCGGTACCACACACACGTGCACGTGTGTGACAACTTTGTGCAGTGCTGGATCTGTCCATTAGCTTTTGGTGGCAAGCATTATCTAATGTACTGAATACATATATCAAGACATCATCTTAAATATGTACAGTTATATTGTGAATAAAGTTACAAGCAAAATAATTAGGAGTCCTTTGTAGCCTTTTCTGTCACCCACTCCCTCTCCCAACATCTCTCCTGCTCAAGCCAACTGTTTCTAGAATGAGGATCTGAGGATGCCACCCAAAAATCTCCTTTCCCAAGTGCCTTGGTAGGCTACATTTGTGACATCCTTGACACTGTTAAAATTGAATGTGGGTAAGAAGAAAGCTCTTATTGGTCTTAACCATCCAGAAGAAAAGTATAAAAATGAAATATAAGAAATAAAACCATGCTGTTATGTTGAGCTATAGGGGACTCAGGTCAACAATTTCTGACATTTCCAGTGAAGCGGAAGACCCAATACTATTATGGGATACTGGACTCTTTTAGAATATTTTGCTGAGTTTACACACCTATAATATTCAAATAATGAAACTTAACAAAAAAAGGGGATACAGATGAATGTCCATTTTGTATCTGTGTATTCAAAGTGGTTGGGATAGATATATAGTTACATTCTGTTAATGAATAGAATGATTTGTTCTAATGGTGTTTGTAAATAGGATATCATGTACGCATCTTGTACAGCAATTAACCACTAAGAAGAATGGATGCAGTGTGTTAGTTATTGAAACTGTCCTACCGATTTGATTTGAAACTGTCTCATTGCTATTTGTTTATCAATAAAACTATGGCAAAAAAAAAAAAAGGCAGCTCTTAGATTAGGCATTTAGATTTAGGCAAGTCTCAGATTTGCTCCTGCTGTTTAGCAATAGTGAGATGGGCCAGTGAGAAAAAAGGATTGGCCCTGGGTTGAGAAACAGAGTTGTTGCCTGAGTTGCCCAGCATAGACACAAGTCTTGAGGGAGAGCTGTCCCCAGCCGCACTCATGGGTGCTATTCCTTTGCAAGCCCAGCCCAGTGGCCATGATAACAGTGCACCTGTGTAGCAGGGTGCAGGTGAATTCATTCCATGGTGCAGCCTGCACACCTCTGCCAGGTACTGTCCTGGGCCTTGCTCATACACACCATCACTGGTCTGTTGAAGCACTGACTGCTGCTTGAGCTCCATTCGCATTCACTCACTTCCCATGGATACTGTTAATCTGCAGTCAGGGAGAAGAACCTGCAAACCATCCACCCCTTGTACTTTCTTCCTCCACCTCTGTTCAGTGTGTCAGGGAGCCTGGCACCACTTTCTACCTCCTGGCCTAACTCCAATCTGAATGCCCGGTATCCCCTCCTCCATGTGCCTACCCTGTCCTCACCCCTACAGCGCACACAGCCTGCTACTGCCTCTTACCTTGTACCCCTACCTTACATAACCTTTTCAAGGTTTAAGATGGTGCCTTCTCCCTTATAATCCACATTCTCCTTCAGGCATGGTGCGTATCCAATAAATATTTGTTGAATTAATCATTTAATTCATTGTGGCCATTGAATATGGTCTCTATGTACTCATTTGCCCTTCGCATAATCTTTGTAAGACCCACAAGACAGCCATTAAATAGAAAGCGGGAAATTGTGACATTTGTCATCTTGATCACCCTAATTGTAGTGAGAATTAACACCCCCATGTATTTTCTTATGAAAATCACCTCTCCACAGTATGCATTTTAATAGGAATGGAACCCCCTTGGCAAAATTAAATTGGAACTATTGAGAAATATTAGGTGGTTCTTTGTTGAAATCACTTCTGGAGAATTACCAGGGCTGTACTGTCCTTACTACAAATTAAAAGGTATTTAAAAACAAGGAGCAGAAGGAACAGATTTACAACTATTAAAAGCAGATACACATGTGGATAAAGGAAAGCAGTGGGCAAACATGAAAGAATGGAGTTTGGGTGGTGGGACTAAGGGCATAATTTCCTCTTGTTATTATTTAAAATAATCTTTAGTACTTTATAACTTACTTTTGATGGAAAAAGGATTAGAAAAAAATGAACTTCATGCAGGAAGCATATATCCAGGTTTTTTTGTTTTTATTGGTGTTGTTATTATTTTGGGGTTTTTTGTTGTTTTGTTTTTCACAAGCATGAATCCAAGTATGTCAAAGATACTCCTTGTGAGAATAAAGAACTTGCCAGTGTTGTTGTGTTGTGCAGAATTGTTTTTAATCCATAGATATTTTCAGCAAGATGTTCATTTATTCATCAAGAAATAAATATTAAATATGGACCCTATGTCAGACATTCTACTAGATATTTGTTTCCTCTGTATTAATTCAGTCATGACAAATTTTTCATAGGCATTATTGCCTCCCAAGGCTGTTTCCTGTACATTATTCCATCTACTATTTCTCCTAACTCTATAAAGTAGTCAGTATGTATGTATTACTCATGGAAACACTAGCTGTTGTTACAAATATGCTCCAAAAAGTTAGTGGCATGTTCTTTGTCATTTATTCTTCATCCAGAGCTGAAGGCTGTAGGTCATGGGATGGCTGTGTTCCACACAGTTATTTCAGGATGCAGCCTAAAGGCAAGGCCCTTCAATGAGTAAGCAGAGGGTACACACACTCATGTTCTCTTGGCAGGACTCGAAGCAGTTACCCTCAAGGGAAGTTAGGAATGTCAGGCTAGCCTTGCAGAGAACAATGGACTTGGGTGGCCAACTAGCAGGCCCTGCCAAGGCAGATATACGTAAATTAGCATTGTAAGATGCGATCACCAAGGCTCAACTGGGTGGACTTGAGTGAAATCACCTAGTTAAGCTTGAACAGGCAGAACAAGGGGCTTCTGGATGGCAGGTGGGCGTGTCTTCCATCACTTCAGCAGCGAGACACTAGCTTGGTAAAAACACTGCCTGTGAACGTGTGCTGCCTGTGTGGACTTCAGCCTGCAACAGCATAGGGTCTGTAGTGCTGGAGGAAATGCTGAATGTTACCTTGTAAACATTTTAATGTAGACAGTGTGTCTGGCTTTCTCCCAGCTCCAGAATGGGACTGAGAACAGACTAATAAAACCCATACCCCATGGAATGCCCACAGGCATGAATGGAGCCAGGGAGCTCCCTTGCATTTTCCATTGCTCCCTGTTCACTGGATTGTGAACTGAATGTGTAGAGCAACTTGGATTTTGGCGGACATGGGCCTAGGTAGCAGATCAGGACAGATAAAACCCTGGTGCACCATTCTGGAGTGCACTGCAGACAGCAACAGCTAACAAAAAGATGAGAAACTGTGATGAGGGATGGTGAGGCCTAATTCAGAGAAGCTTCTAGGAAAGTTTCTTTGAGGAGAGGAGATTTTAAGCTACATCCCAGCGGGTGAGAAGAAGCAAGGGGGAGAATCTTCCAGAAAAACATGGAGGACACAGTGATTTGGCGGAAAGAAGAACACTGAGCCTCAGGTTCTGAAGGCATCACTGATGGCTGGAGATATTGAAAGAGCAGATGTGCTTAAAATGAAAATAGCTCGAGTCAGGCATGGTGGCGTGTGCCTGTAATCCCAGCACTAGGGAGAAGAAATCAGGAGGATCAGTACGAGTCTGGGCTGTGTAGTGAGACCCTGAAAAAAAAAAAAAAAAAAATAGCTGAAGTGTTTTCATTAACTTTCCAACCACCTCTGAGGTGGGTTACTGTTATCTTTCTCATTCTACAGGAAATGAAATAGAAGCATAAAGAAGTTACCTGATTAAATAACTACCCTGCCACACAGGTAGTAAACAGGAGGGCCATACTTAAACCCAAAGCATCTAATCGAGCTGTACTCTACACCACTGCACAGCATTTTCTCACTGCTTGAGCAAGACTGAAAGCGTCCCTCTTTTCTTAGGGAAGAAGGCATCTCTTCCCTGGGGAAGAGGTACCTTATTTGAGATCACTGGATCCCTCCTCTTGCAAGGGGTCTATGGGTAGAGTCCTATGGAACTAATTAGTGTGGATCAAAACATTCATGTATACACATATGTATGTATCTTTATTTTAATCAAGTTCAAAAGTTTATATTATTTTTCTATTATGAAGATACAAAACCTCAATAAGCTGCATGACCTTGTCTCTAGAATTTTATCATATAAGATTGCTGAAGATATCTTGAAATATCATTTGTACTAATCACTGTTTTCAAATGATGATAGTTACTATTCATCCTAATAAATCCTAGTATTCAATTCATTAATAAACATATTCACATATATTCTATTACAATTTTTAACTGCTTAGATGTTTTTCAGCATTTTTTATTTCATAAATGTTTGTGTTTTCCTTTATGTATTTAAAAACATTCTCTTGGGCTGGGGAGATAGATCAGCAGCATAAGTGCCTGCCTGGCAAACGCAAGGTCCCAAGGTCAATCCCCAGTACCTCAAAAATAAATAAATAAGTAAATTAAAAGTTAAAAGCATTCTCTGTGTGAATGTGAGTGTGTGTGTGTGTGTGTGTGTGTGTGTGTGTGTGGTCCTGTCGATTGAACTCAAGACTCTTTGCTTGCCAAGCAGGCACTTATTCTACTGAGCAATCTCCCCGGCAATAAAAACATTGTTTTTCAGTACCAGAGATTGAACTCAAGACCCTTTGCTTACCAGGCAGGCGCTTATTCTACTGAGCTATCTCTCTGGCCCTATACATTCTTGAAAGTGGATCTATTGGCATCTCTAGACAGCAAAGAAGATCTTGGCACACACAAAGTTAGGACCTCTCCCTTTAATCCTGTCTGTTCAAGGTTTTTCCCTCCTTCCCCTTGATATCAGATATCTGTAATAGTCCATGTGGATTATCTGTATGTTTTTATTTGTTCCACTGTTTTTAGTTATTCACTCTAAACTTCTTTCACAAGATGGCCATTTCTTATAACACTAAGGTCATCTGAATTCTCTGACATTTCTAAAATTTTGTAAGAGCTGATCATTTTTTATTCAAGGGACTATGTCATGCTCCATGCTGTCCTTCTACTTGCTTTGCATTTCGTTTATAGGCTTCTTACTCTTTAAAAATAGTGTTCCAGGTTTCTTCTGCATCACCTGCGCCCCTGGACCCCCATGGATGCCAACAGTGATAGTCCCAGATGTCCAAAGAACTTCCCATGTTCATGGCCTGGGGGCACCACAAAGTCAGCATATCAAAGTAGAACTCATTGCCTCAACTGCCAAACCTCTTTTTTCCAAAGCTGTGCTTTATTACTGGCTTTACTCTTTCCCTGGTCTCTCCAGATTCCCCTGAATTCCATCTTCTGTCTCACCTCTGTCCTGTTGAACGTAGGCCCCTGTGGTTTCCACACTGAAGAAATGGACTGGAACTGGCTCACTTTCCAGGTCATGTGTAGTACTTGGACAGGAGTAAAATTCTAAGTTTAAGTTTTATGAGTATAATGTCAGCTTGCGCGTTGTTCTGACATTTTCACTGTCTTTCCCTGAGCAACAGCCTCCACCAGGTGTGTAATGGCTGAATTATAAATTCGAATTGTAGTGGTTTTTCTCTCTCAGTATGGAACATATTTTAAAACACAGCAACATCAAACTTTCCTTTGCTAGCTCAGGGTTTCTAACCTTTCCTTGATTGGGTGAGGGCACATGGGGCAAATGAGGCAGGAAAATTCTAACTAAACCAAAACTGTCACTGGCTGGCCCTCAGCTTGGATGGGTTCTTCAGACTCCCCCAAAAGCCCCCATTGCTGGAGGTAGCCTATTGGTGGCAGATGAACATATGTCCTTCTCCACGTTTGTATGTTCTCTGACTCACACACAGTATTCTAGCAGTAGATCCAGCTTTGGGCTTGAGAAATACTATAAGAGACTCCACTAATACTATTAGAGTCTCCACACCAACTCACTCATGAAGGAGGACCTGTAAATGGCCCACAGCACATGTCCATATGACAAACCTGAGAGTAGACTGTCTCCAGCTTCAGAGCTCAGAGTAGATCACTGAGTCTGCCACTAAAGAGGTCAAGCTGGGCTGTAGCTCTTCAGGTTTCTCCTCTTGCCCTCAGGCACTCAGGGACAGGTCACCTACCATGAGTGTTCCCTGGCCTCCTCTTAGCAGACTTTCAGCAGGAACAGTGCCTTCTTTTTCTCTATCTCCATCAAAAGACAGGCAGCTGCAGGGGTGAAGAAATCCTGTCCAGCTTTTGTTTAGGAAAACCTGAAAATTTTTCTTTGAAACATAACACTTTGTATGAACTTACATTAATTGTGCCACTCACTGAATTCTGATATATGAAACACAGCCAATTTACTACCATGCAGAACAAAAATACAACATTCCTAGAACCCCAGGAGTACCTCTTCTTTCTGTTTTCCAGCTACCTTATCCCCCCAAAGGTAAATATGGTGCTATGCTCTAATAGTAAAGAATAGGCTCATCAGGCTGGCGAGATAGCTCAGCAGACTAAAGTGCCTGTGTAGGCAAGCACAGGGACCACAGTTGGGTCCCTGGCACCACATGCTGTGCCAGCCCCACCCCCAGGGCTGGCTGAGCCGGCCAGAGTCCAGGTGTGGTGGCACTGGGGAGGCTGAAAGCAGGAGGACTGCCACAAGTTCGAGCTGTGTATTGAGAACCTGCAACAACCAAATATGTTTTTAAAAAAAAGAAAAAATAGGCTCATAACCTGCAAGTCACCCCTTATGAACTCCCAGTGTCTGCCTCTTTCATTCAACTTTTTTATTACAAGATTCATTTGTATTGTTTTATAGTATTTATTCCTCATAATTGTTCCATATGTAAATGTACTACAATTAATCTATATATTTTAGTTCATGGCTAGTCAAACTATGTCAACTTCAGCACTATTTTGTAAAAACTGCTGTTTTGAATGTAACTGGGTATGTCTTTGGTTGAGCACAGCTCTGTATCTTTTGTGGTCACCCCAGGAGCAGAATTGCTGAGTTGTAGGTTGGTAACGTTGTATTGGTTTGCTAGAAGTGCCATAAGAACCACAGATTAAACACCAGAAATTTCTTTTCTCTCAGATCTGGATGCTGTATGTCTGAGGCTGAGGTGTCTTGGGGACGTATTTCTTCTGAGGTGTATCTCTTGGACCTGTAGAAAGCTGTCTCTTCCTTTTGTCTTTATATAGTCTTTCCCATATATGTATGTGATCAAGGTTCCCCCTTTTATACGGATTCCAGCCATGCCTTAAAACCCACTCTGGTTACTTCATATCAACCAGTTTAATTGCCCTTTTAACCCTAACTCTAAATACATTCATAGTCTAAGGGCCTGGGGGTTAGGCCATTAACCTGAATTTTGGGAAAAGATGCAATTCAGCCCCTTTGATGTTTTCCACACATTGCTCCAAGTGACTGTACCAAGAGTGTTCTTCTCAGGAGTGCATGGGAGCTTAACTGCTCCACATACTTACCATCACTTGCTGTTGCCTGTGTTTTAAATAAATCTTCCATAAATACAACTTCATGTTGGTTGATATGGCCAAGAAGGCAGTATGCTCACCACACATCTCTTCAAACCTTGCCTTCCATCCTGCCTTTGGTACAGAGCATCTGCTGCATTTAAGTGTTCTGGAAACTTTCCTGTAGCTTTTTGTCCACTTGCTCTAAAATTTAGACTTTTTTAAAATGCCATTAGGCAGAAAAATAACCTGCCAGTGTCAGTCTATTCACTTTAGTTTAGAAGCTTCACTGGCCCTCCCCAGGCATTTCAAGGATAACTTGCACCAAAAAGATGGTGACAGCAATGACTAAGCAGTTGGATTTGCTTATTCTGCTACTGGGACTGCAGGTCAGAAGAAGAAGCATGGTGGTAACTCCTCTCTGCAGACATTGCTGGGTCCAGTGACCAAGTATGGTAAATGCTCGCATTTGGCCGACAGCGGTTGTCCCTTCCTCTACCCTTCCCTACAACTGGGAGTTCAGGTTTGCCTTCTTAACACCCTCTCACAAGGGAGGCTTCTGAAGGGCTTTCCTTAACCTTCAGAGGCTGATAAAAGCCCATCAACTTCACTGGAAGAGGACTATTTTAAAACCCCCAAAGATCCCCAAGGACCCATATCTGAGCAGCCAGTCTATACACTGTTACCACCGCCTTCTAGGGGCTTACTCATGATACAAGCCTGGCTCTTTTGTCTTAGAGAAACTCTCCACTCCCTAGATGTCTCAACTTCTTTTGTAGTCCCACCCTCTGGGGAAAATTCATACTGAGAATTTAGGAGTTCTAAGAGAAACCATTAATGGAAAGGATGGAAGTAACCTAAAATTCCAAGGAGGAGGTAGATTTACATCAACTGATATGTTACCTGGGTGGGAAAGTTTGCCTTTTTCCTGGGTGCCAGCACTTTCAAACTTATAGGACTTTACATTCTTTTGGGGTCTTGTTACTGCTTTTGTTGTTTTTTTAAAAAGGACTACAAAAACAGTTGCAAAATTAGCAGCATCACAAAAAAAAAAAAAAGCATGTGGCAGTGCTTCCTCCGTAAGAGGCTATCCCTGTAAGAAGGAGACATTGAGTCAGTCCTCTAAAACTTTGGGTCCAAAAATAGGAAAGCAATCTTTCTGAGATACTAGTGTGAAAAGCAGGGCATTGGGTTAAAATATACGTTAAATTAATTAAGATTTATCACTACATTTTGCATAAATGAGAAATAAAACAGGTTTTTAAAATTTATTTTAAAAGAAAACCATCAGATATTCATCTCAGAGAAATGAAAATGTATGTTCATGAAAAAAGAAAGAACTGCATACTGTCTAGAGCAGCTTTCTTTGTAACAGCTAAAGATTGGAAACAATCCACATGTCTTTCAGGAGATACAAGATTTAAGAAAATTTCAGTCTATCCAACCACTGCATGCTTCTTGGGAATGAAAAGGAACTGTTGATACATAACAGCACATTGACTAATTGCCAAGGGAATCATGGTGAACAGGAAGAAAAATCTAGTTTGAAAAAGTCAAATACTGGTGGGGTCTTTGCAGTGAGCATGCACTAGCATTTCTCAGGTGAAACATAGCTAAAAGTTTACAGAGTAAGTGGAAAAGAAAAATATGTGCTGAGAAGAGAGAAGAATGCCCCAAAGGAGCTCAACAGACTTAAAAGTAGTCTCAAAGTAGACTACTATGTTTTAATGAAGGATGCTCAAGAGATAGCAACTGTTGTGGTACCTGAACAGCACCAAGAGAAAGTGGAATGTGTGGGGAATAATGATGAAAGACTCAGATGATGTGAAAATGGAGACTGAGATAAAGAGAAATGAAAGACTCTTCTAGATCAGAATGGACAGTACCCAGGATGGGTTGACCAGAGACAGAGAAAAGGCTGAAGGCAAAAGAAAGAGAAGAACGGAGAATGGCAAACAAAGCAAGAGCAGCAAGGCGGCACAGGGTTTGGCCTGGTAGACCCTGTACCTGAAAAGGTTGCCACATGGGACAGGCATTGGATTAGAAAGTACATACTGATTTCAGCTCCCACTAAATGAAAACCATTTCTGTTTTTTTGTTGTTGATTTTTTTTTTTTTTTTTTTGAGACAGGCCTCATTGTGCAGGTAGGGACGGCCTTGTGCTCACTTTTGTAGCCCGCAAGCCAGTCTTGAACTCTCAGTGATCCTCCTGTCTCAACCTCCTGAGTCATTTCTGTTCATATTTTAATGTAGCCTTTTTCTTTACTTCAAACTCAAAATAATTAATTTGTTTTAGGAAATTAAATATTTCAATATTTTTTGAATAAAGTATTTTCATTGATAAAAGCTATGCTGATATTTTAAATGGAAATTGACCAATACTCAGGTCTTGTTAGACATCAAAATCCTGTGAAAAATTAACCTAGTAGAAATTATTGTTACAACTTGGAAATTATGGTCAACTAAATGATGAACTGATCAAAAATTTGAGTGAACTCATTTTTTAAAAGCTCATTTTGTATAGTCACATCATTGAAAAATGCAACAGTAGATCTCATTAAAAAAAGAAAAAAGAAAAGTTAAATACTGTCTTACTC
>NW_004524755.1:3654896-3671982 GCF_000260255.1 Octodon degus | reverse complement strand
TTTCACTGACCTTATCAGACCCAAAAGCTACAACTCTTGTTGCATAGGTCCTGCTTTACCTTGGTCTTAACCATCCAGGAGAAAAGTATAAAAATGAAGTATAAGAAGTAAAGCCATGCTGTTATGTTGAGCTGTAGGGGACCCAGGTCAAAAATTTCTGACTTTGCCAGTGAACTGGAAGACCCAATACTATTATGGACTACTGAACTCTTTTAGAATATTTTGCTGAGTTTACACATCTATAATATTTAAATGATGGATCTTAACCAAAAAAAGGGGGGGATAAAATGAATTTCCATTTTGTATCTGTGTATTCAAAGTGGTTAGGATAGATATATAGTTACATTCTCTTAATAAATAGAGTGATTTGTTCTAATGGTGTTTGTAGATAGGATATCATGTCCGCATCTTTTACAGCAGTTAACCACTGGGAGGAATTTATGCAATGTGTTAATTATTGAAACTGTCCTACCAATTTGGTTTGAAACTTTCTCATTGCTATTTGTTTCTCAATAAAATCATGGGGGAAAAAATGCTGTCTTACTCCATGTATAACATTCTTGAAATAGAAGAATCCAGCAGGTGGAGGAAATGAAGAGTGGTTGCAGGAGTTAGGGGTAGGGAGCAGGTGATAGATGTGGCTGTGGAAGAGCCTTGCTGAGACCAGACTGACTGCGACCGCGAGTGTGGCCTGGTTCCCCAGAAGGGAGCGCGTGTGCAAAGTCAGTGGCATACATCATAGCTGGTGCCTAGATTTGCGCTACACACAAACTTCTCATATATTATTTTGTGAGTTCCTATAAATCTATAATGATTTCCTAATAAAGTAAAAGAAGAAAGAAAACATTTTATATCTTCAGGTTCCACTGATAATAGTCACATTCTAATTAATGAATGATATTTAGGTTTCACTTTGTTGTATAAAATTTATGAATTCAAATAGGTTAGTAAATGAAGGAAAAATATATGGTAAATGACAAGCCTGTGTTTACTTTTGCCCATAAATTAATGAGCATAGTGAAATCTGGGATATAGATATATG
Source organism: Octodon degus (assembly GCF_000260255.1). Classification (NCBI taxonomy): domain Eukaryota; kingdom Metazoa; phylum Chordata; class Mammalia; order Rodentia; family Octodontidae; genus Octodon; species Octodon degus. Next base: position 3,670,940 of record NW_004524755.1, on the reverse strand, counting down.
AAGATACTTCAAATGATACTTTCTTTACCACTTCAGCAAAATTAGAAAAATCAGCTTGAGAATCTTTACCTTTAATCTGTTTCAAGTAGAAATTAAAAGCTACTCAACATGGGCTCTCTCTCCTTCCTTTTCTCTCCCTCTTCTTCCGTCTGCCATCCCAACGTGCACACACCCCACACCATTGTTTGTACACACATGCACATGTATCTGTACATAAAAGTCTAAACACACGAAGCTACTCTTGGAAGCTAGATCATTATTAAATTACCTTCCAAAGTGAAATCTGCAATAAGTTTGAGCATTTGTTGTTTCCAAAATATTCAAAGAAGGAAAGGGGGCTGTTGCAGCCTTAGGGAAGGGACCAGAAATGAGGTTTCAGGAGCTGCTGCTTCAGTGGTGCACAACCCCCCCAATGCTGCTTGGCCCCTCTGCCCAGCCAGCGCTTTGGCTTGCAGGAACCATTTGACTGTCTGGAGCCACTCACTAAATGTCCTGTCCACTAGCCCATGGGGTGCTCAGGCAACAGACTTGCTATTGAAAAAAAGAATTGTCCATCAGTGTCCAAGTCCTTCTTGCTCAGTCTTGGCATTTCGGCATTGCCAGCCAAGGCACTGCAGGGAACGTTGCAGAGGGCATTTCCATCCTGGCGTTGCTCCAACCCCATCACCTCAGCAGTGGGAGCCATTGCTCTGACTTGGCCAAGGCAGGAAATAGGAGGGAAGAAAAGACAACACCTTCTCTCCACATGTAAATTAGCAAATTGCCATCAGATTATCTAATTTTCCTCCTGGCTGCTCTCACACCTGTGTGCCATCAGTGTTTTGAGGAAAGATGTCAATGCAGGAGTGTAAATTGTTTTATATTCCACCTAGATCTCTAGTTTAAGTGTGTGGGTGTTTATGATAGAGGAGATGTCTTTCTAATTTCCCACAATAGACTTAAGACCAGTAGCGAATCTCTTTAAAGCCTCCATTAATGATTTGATAACAATGGCTCTTGCTGGAAGAGAAAACTCCAATCTTGAGGTTTATTTCATAGTATCATAGAGATTCCAATTCTAAGTATGTTCCATGGTTGTGTGCCCCTCCGTGTGGTTTAGTCTTCTCAGAAAGGATAAGCCTTCTTAGTTATAACTATGGGAACTTTCTTATTTCCTTTAAGACCAAACCAAGAGGATCTACTTCCTCTTGCCTGTTCTGTACATCATCTAAGGTCTAGTCTGGGAAGAGCAGGAGTTTTAAAGTTTGGGCCAGCCTTTAAACCCAGCGCTGGTTCTTGCCAGATCATTCTTACTGCTTTTTACTTAGGTATATTATTTATTCTGTCTGAATCTCAGCTTACCCAATTGTGCATTTTAGATGAAGCCATTACTAAAATGCCATTAAGCAAAACATAAAAATGAATAGGACATGTTCTACAGGGCAGTTTGGTATAAATGGTTTAATAGAAGCTGTAGTTGGATGTGAGGATGGTAGGAGTTGAGGAATGGGGGGGGATGTACATATTTAACAAGGAGACAAGACAAATTACTGTAAAACAATATATAATTAATTTGATAAGTATAATTAAGTGTTGTAATTGCTGGAAGAACTTAAAGAATAAGAGCGAGGGTGACGTGGCTGTGCACATATTCATGAGCTGAGACATGATCCGGGACTGGAGGGCATAAGGACTGGGCAGGGGTGGTAAGGAGGTTGTGTAAGCAGTGGTGTCTGACAGAAGCTGTCTGAGGGTCTCGGACATGCTCAGAGGGCAGCAGGAAACAAGCAGGAAAGGGGAGGTGGCGCCACAGTATCAATCATCTTCGTGGTCTTAGGGTGATTATGGTTGATTAAAAAGGAAATAGGCAGGCAGAAATTCCAGGCAACCATATAACATCATGAAAGTAGCACTTGCTGAAAATTAAGAGAACATGGGGCAAAGGCAAGGATCTCTAACTGGTTGTTAGAATAAATAGCATAGTGCAACCACATTTCTAAGGCACATAAGACTAAAGAGGCTGCCAGTTCCACGCCTGAGTGTAAGAAGAGTGTGCAGAGCACTGGAGAGAAGGCAGATGACCATTGCCTTCTGGGCACATTGACCTTGAGGTCACAGGAAAATTTAAAAACAAAACTGGTTGTCATGCTTTTGAAGGTAAGATGGCAATTATTCAGAGGCATTAGCAGTTATTGGGAGGGAAGCCTTTTATGGTTAAAAAGAAATAACGAGGTGGTAAATTTTGGGAAATCAGCAAGGGAATTTAAAAAAAAAAAAAAAGGAATACAAAAAAAACAGCTCTGTAGAGGGAAGGCCACATTGAGTACAGGGAAAGAATAAGGAAAGATCAGCAAACAAAGCCAAAGCGGGCTTTCTTCCAGGAGGTTTTATGAGGGCCAAGGCCTGCATGGAGCCCAGTACCGTGAGCCTTAGCATTTGCACCTTGTTTTGAGGCCCCTCAGCCTTCTCAACAGTAAGGCTGAAGCTCAGTGAGTCTGGAAAAGTACATCATATAGAAATGCTCCTACATAACTGGGAACAAGTTTTGAAGGATACGGTAGTGAATATGTTGTGCCTTGTGAGCTTTTTGGTTTGTCTAGTCTATTGTTACATCCAGCTTTCTTGTTGTAGCCCCAAAATGGTAATGAATGGTGTACAAATGAAAATGCATTTGATAATGTTTCAGTAGAACTTTATAAAAGCAGGTGATGGGCCAAATGTGTGCACTAGCCCTTATTTGTTGGTGCTTGTTTTAGAATATAAAGGAGTATAACCCCTCATTATACTCCAAAGATACAGGGAAGGCTCTACATCCAGTTTTTCTGGGTTCTGTTTCCTTTGTTTCCAATATCGGACTTTGATGCATGCTTTCTTATAGGAAGCAAGCATTTGGCATGTATCTGAAAAGCCTTGAGACCAAAGGAAGGTCAGAACTTAGCTGAGGTATGGTCGCTGTGGATATAATGAAATGTAAACTATTCTACTCCCAACCACAGTACACCACTTTGTAGCTTTCATTTACAGAATATACAATGACAGGGCATTGAAATGCTGATGTACCATTCTAGTGGCAACTCTTAAATGAAAACAGACAAATATGTTCCGTCTGCTTATGTAACAATTACCATAATGGGAATGGAAAATAGTACAAATTCCTCAGAGTTCTCATTAGTTTAGAATGCCATTTTGGACCCTCCAGGTCAATGTCTCAGGAATTCTTTGTGTTGGTCACAAGTCAATTATCTTCCACTGGCAACTGAGAGACCCTGAAAGACCTTGAATTCCTTTGGTTCCCAGGAAGGCAGTCCCTGACAGGAGGGCTTCAATCACATCTTAGCTTCGCTGTGAACCTGCCACTGACTGCGCTGGGGGTGCGCCTGTGCAGGCATGAGGGCAAGTTAATGAAGAAGGCTGTAGGCCACATACTGCTGCATCTTACGCACACGAGGAAACTGACTTTTCAAGAAAATGACCCCTCCTAATACTCAAAAAGCAACTATTACAGCACAGTAATGATGTCTTTGATGAATCAGTAGGACAATTAGTAACATTTTTTCTAAGTTTTTTTTTTTTTTTTCTGAATCCCTTTGTCATACACAGAGGCAATAACATAATCAAAAGTGCAAGGATTTTGAAACCTGCAAACAGGGATCAGGTAATAACTGCCAGTTTCTATATCAGATGCTTGGAGCAATTTGCTAAAATTTTCTGAGCCTCTTTTGCATTTGTAAAATAACGCTAGCCATCTTGACATCACAGAGCTGTTGAAATAATTAAATGAGTTAATAGAGAGCATTTAATGATTATTAGACTAATAAAATGCTTATTCTCATCAGCATGCATTAGTACTTTTACTATGTGACAGACACTGTCCTAGGCTCAGGGGAAGCATAGATAAAAAGATATAAAATAAACTCTGCCCTTAACAAACTTTTTAGCTAGCAGTGTTAGTCAGGAACCAAGTATAGGATATATCAATAATACTGTAGCTATTTTAAGCAGAAAATATTTAACATAGGAAATTAGATGCCTACAAAACTATGAGACAGGCTAAAGGAAGGTAAGGCTCCCTGGAGAAATTTTAGAAAGGACATCTGAACAAGACCACACATCTGGCCTTGTGAGGTAGCAACTCCTTCTGACTCAATAAGGGAGGTAGAAATTCAGGCAAATAACAGGGAAATTGTAGTCAAGTGCACACAGTCTTCCATGTGATTCAGGGATCAGGAAACCATCATTGCAACTGCCTCCGGACGAGATGGAGATGTCAGAGTTCCAGTCAATGTCTGCACAGCTTTGCCCTGTAGAGTCCACCTCACTCCTCTATCCAAATCTCATGAAAATATCTCATTGGCTCAACCTAAAATCTAGCTGTAAGAGAGTCTTTACAAAGTAGTTCTTTGCCTTTAGAGTTTCTTCAGTACAGTGAGCACTCTACTGTCAGAATGGAATACATACTGAGGAGCATTTACCTATCAGTGTAGAGAAATAAGCCAGTGATATTAGGCTGAGGCATGTGGGAAACAAAGAGACAATACAAAGTAAGCGGAGTGCCCAAAGGAGGGATTGATTACTTTGATTGCAGCAGTTGTACCTGGGGTAGAAGGATAAGGGGAGGCTAAAAAGGTACACAGAGCAAAGCAAAGTATTCCAGCCGATGGGGCCAATTGTGCAACGTGCTGGTGCTTCATTCCTGCACGCAGCAGCAGATATCTTGGATATGAATTCAACTTCATAAATTGTAAAATATTTAAAGATTTTCTTTCCTCCAATAATTATTTTTTAATTGCCTTTAGTGATGCCTGCCAAGTCAGTGAGTTTCTCCAGGGCAAGGAGCAAGTTTCTTCCATAGATAGGAAATGGACTAAGAGATAAATAAGGGGAGAGAGAGGAAAAGGGAAGAGAGAAAGAATGGAGATAACGTTATGTGCATGTGCCAGCTCCCTACAATGAATGCAATCTTTCTATAAACTTCAAACTGATACTAATAAATGTTCTTAAAATTAATAAACAGATCTACCAAGAAGCACCTAGTAGTGTTTCTGTAATAACAATGGGATTAAGTCCTTACCTTGAGCATAAATCATAAAGAGGTAAGACAGGAAATACAGGACTAATGTAACCAGAGATCCAGAAGCTAAACGATATGAGATACTTTTAAGAACTTTTAAGAGAAGGAATGAGATCCTAAAGCAAAGAGAAAAATCAAAAAGGCCCCATCTGGGGCCGGGGAGATTGCTCAGTGGAATAAGCATTTCTCTGGCAAGCGCAAGGGCCTGAGTTCAATCCCCGGTTCCAGAAAAAAAAAAAAAAAAAGCCCCATCATTTGGAAACATAAGATAACCATGGATTGTAATTTGATCATGAATACAGTTTGGCTTTTTCACTTTCTGGCTAGAGAGACAATATTTGCATCTGAGGTTGCAAAAAATAACTTGATAATCTGGAAGGAGCTTCTCCTGGAAGTTTTTATGTCACCTGCAATCTGGGTTGATTCTAGCAGCTGCTCTTTGAATTATATTGACAATTTTCCAGAAGCCAGATCCATAACCAAAAGGAGTTTAGGAATAGCTATGCAGCGGTCTGATAAACAGGATGCAGAGGAAAATGAGGCAGGGCTGGAGCCGTGTTCACCTCGTGCTTTTAGCTACCACAAAAGCTTGTAGCTGTTGCAGTCCCCCATGAGAAAAGGTCTGAACTCAGCTGGGATGAGATAGTAGAGTGAAATGCATTTTTTCAAATACATGCCCGAAAAATAAGTGACATGGCCTTTTCAACATCTCTATTTTCAGGACTTTTGCTCGCACCTTTAAGTGTGGAAGTCATCTGCGATGGCCCCAAGCTGAGTAGGAATCATCAGCATTCTCTGAATCCTATTCCTCACTTCATTCCTGTGTAAAATGAGGATGAAAATGTGCCTTGGATCTAACATACTTGTAAGAGGAATGAAAATATTTACATAAAGCACCCAGCATGGCACCTTAAATATACAGAGTGCCAATGTTGTCATGGTCACTGTCATCCCCACCATCACCACAGGTGTAGGGCCAAGTGAAGGAGTGGAAAGAACAAAGCTTCAGAGGTGTGTAATCTGAATCTGTTGATTTTTGGCAAGCAACAGATGGAAAGATTTGGAGAACTCAATGAGAAACTATTGAGGTTGCAAAGTTAGGGATCGGCTGCAGGAAAAGAAAGAAAGCCTCATCTTACTTTCAGAGGAAGGGCACCAACTATCAACAGTCCCTAGACCTGTGCCCCTTCATGCAGAATGGAACAGTCACAGGAACTTTGAAGGGATAGTAATGTAGAAAAAGCAGGCAGCAAGAGATGTGATCTGTGGCTACGGGGTCATCCTTCACCTCCTCATGAAGGAGACTGGGAAGACAAAAGCCCTGACCTCGCTCTTGGTCCTTCTGTCTTCTCCCAGCACTTCTCACTGGCAAAGCACAGCCCAAGCAGAAGCAGAGTCCTGATGCTTTCCATACGTGGCAATATCTCAGGGCAGAGCCTGACAGAGAAGGTGCAGAATGAAACTAGAGTGTGAAAAGGAGGTATCAGTACTTACTTCCCAAGGTTTTAGTGCTACTGTGTGATGTCAGGCAAGATACTTAACTTTTGGTCTCACAATGTTCACTGTAGAACCAAAGTAACAGTTACGCTATGCAGATTCTTTCTAAGCATAGAGCAGGGGATGTCTAGATAGCACCTGCCAGAGAGAGGCCCTGTCACATGGTAGACATCTGTTCACATCTAGCCCCACCCCTAACTGGTGACAGCTCTCTCTCCTTGTGGCTGCCTTGTGAGTTCCCAAGAAGCAGCGCTTCTCATAGTGTGATCCGTAGACTATGAGCCTGAGAGGCAGCTGGATTCCTTCCTCGCAGACAGTCTGCAGCCCTCATGACACTGCGGTCCAACTAAATCATGAGCAGAGAGATGTGAACCTTCATTTGGGACAAATTCCCCCAAATGATTTCACACACAATAAAGTTTGGGAACCTCCATCCTAGAAGTCCATATTTCTAATTGATGCCCACTCAGGTAATGTACAGGTGAGATCGATCTGTGGTCAGCAGTCGTTGGATGCAGTTACAGCCCATCAGCTCCATGAAGAGGGACCATCAGCCCAGAATACTAACTGCCCGTCTTGTGATGTTAGGTCACCCTGATTCTCCATTTTACTGACTTTATTAATACCCAAGGAACAATGTTCCCAGGCTTTTAATTAAAAATTCTCTAACATCCAGACTTTAATCATTTTCTAGGTTGGATATCAGCTTGAATTTTATGCCCCCCTTCCAGAGAAAATTTAATAGCCAAAGCAGAAGCTGTTAAAAAGGAATAAAGCTTTTTGAAATCTTCGTAGAGGAGAATAGGTCAATTCTAAGTATCAACAGGAGGAAGCCAAAACATAGGATAAGATCAAAGATCAAGCACCTTACTTTAATTAAGGAAAGGTACAGAAAAATTCATCACCATTCAGTGCAGAAACGAAGTTCTTAGTTTGGTCCTGAATTGCTTAGGGTTCGCCTTGGCTGCAATAAACACAGACTCAAAATAGCAACAGCAGAGATAAAAGAGAGTTTTACTTGCTGCTCATATGAAATCACAAAGGTCAGAAGAGCAAGCCTGCAGTAGGGCTTAACTCCACCAGGTCTCAAGGACTGCATCTCCTCATTTTTGGTTCCACCCTTCCTAGAATGTGATCCATGTCTTCACGGTCCAACATGGACTCCAGAGACTATATGGAGCAGTAATTTGTAAACAAGGGTTATAATCTGCTCTACAGAACATCTGATGGCTTCATCGGACAGGACTTGTTCATAGGGTGCTATGATTTGCATTAGAATGTGCCCCAGAAGTCTGAGGTACTCATTAGTGGGTTTATCCCTGAATCAGTTCAGTAGTCCATATGTTGTCCGAAGGTGGCACCTAGTTGGAGGGCTGGCTCCTTGGGGGACGTGACCTTCAAGATGACATCCTTGTCCCCAGCTTCCCCTCTCTCTAAGCTTTCCAGCTGCCCTGGGGTGAGGGCTTTCCTCCAGCAGGCCCTTTCATCTTGCTGTCCCTGCCTCAGAGCCAGACAGCCATGGACCAGCCCGTGACACGGAGAGCCCCAGTCAGCCTCTCCCTTGTTCCTCCGCGAGAGGAGTGCTGATGCCCAGAAGCACACCAAACTGCAGAGTCACCGCACATTATCCGCTAGGTGGCTTAAGAACAACAAGGAGCCCTGCCACTGGTCCTCTGACTGAGAAACTTTGGGCTTTCTTTTCTCAACAGGACACATCTCAGGGAAGTTTCTAGCAGGACAGATCCCAGTCCATGTACTTTTTAAAAGGCAAAAGTTAAAGCAGAGAATTGGCAATGTGAGTAATAAAAGAGCTGAACATTCTCACATCAGAATGAGGCACTCCAGAGATTAGCAACAATAGGAAACTTCTGCTTTTCCCAGAGATGGAGGTGAAAGAGAGCTGAGGCTAGAATAGAGGTACAGGCTGCCTGGCAGATCCTCGAGCCCGGTGGGCTGCTCTAGTCAGTGCTGCAGCCGAGAGGAAATGCAGCCTCTGCTAAAGATACCTAGAGGAATAAGCCCGCTGAGCTTTCCTGTTCCTAGCCTCCGGGTTTCCTCCCAGCACCTCATAGCTGAAGCTACCCAGGAGCCGGGGTGCAAGGGGCCTGGGAAACGCAGCTGTGCTCTGAGCAGGGTACACACGCACGGCGAGCAGGCCCCCAAGGCAGGTGCCTAAAGCACCGCCCAGCTGCGGCCTGGGCAGACAGCTCTCCGCCGGGAGCCCACTAGATCTTGCTTCTAGACAAAGCGCAAAAAATCTTGCTGAAGCAACAACTCGCACAAGAGACATGCACACCAACATCTGCGGCAGTATCACGCATAATAGCTAAAAGACGGAAACAGCCCAGATGAGTGTCAACAGAAGCATAGGTAAACATTATCTAAGGCACACCTGTAGTGAAATATTATTCAACTACAAAGAATGGAATTCTGATATGCATTTAACATGGATAAATCTTGAAAACAATTCAAAGGCAAATAAGCGAGATACAAAGTAACAGATGTGCTTATAGGAGGCACCTAAAATAGGCAGATTCTTATAGACAAAGAGTAGAATAGGGGCTCCCTGGGCCTAGGGAAAGAGGGCAACAGACAGCAATCCCTTATTAGGCACAGGATTTTTATTTGGATTGATAAAGCTTCAGAATGGAATGACAATAATTGTACAACACTGTGAATATAATTAATGCCCCTGAATTCTCCAGCTCTAGAAGGTTAAAATAGCCGTGGAAAAATGCAGTGTTTTCAAAGTCAAAGCATAAAGACAGAGAGGTTTCCATGCCTCTCAGATGTATTACTGATGGAAAAACCCTCGATGCAGAAGGTAAATACCAGTAGTGAAGTACTCAAAGGGACTAATGGATAGAAGAGTGGGATCAAACGACTGTGAAGCCTTAAATAACCTGTTTCCAAGATTTGTAGCAAAGTTTCTAACAGAGGTGTTATTACCTCCTCCTTTCTCAAACTGAACTTGATATGGCTACGAAGGGTAGGCCCAAGTTACAGTGAAAAGGTGAAGACAAAAATAAAATACTCATGTCAATGGGGGAAAAAGGTGAAAGAGAAGCAAGCAGGTGAATTGAGCATTACTGCCATCTTGAAAGCATCTAAAGACTTGGGAACAGGCCACCTCACAAAGAATCAGAAGGGAGAATCCTGGGGTTCTTTGGAGGGTAGAGATAGCTAGGATGGGGCTCAGTGTCTGGGCACCACGTCACCAGGGATAGGAGAGCAGGGAGGGACACTCTGTCGTGTCCAAGGCAGACCATCCACCGTGCAACACAGCTGTTGGCTTTCACAGCCGGCCATACTGAGGGTCCCTGCCTGCTTACTATAACTATTTCCATGTCAAGAAGAGGAATTTATACAGGAATGCAATGGGCAGAACCATCTTTTCTGAATCTGTTTGCTCCCTCGATGGAAGCAGTAAACAAACCCAATTCCCAGAACTATGCTGCCAGCATTGATGATGGTGGCAAATAAATTAGGAGGTAAACAAAAAGCCATGTTAATTTCAAGCTCCATTGGAAACACGAGGTGGGGGAACCAGTGTCTGACAGAGAGAAGAGGTCAAAATTAGAAGGGGAAGAAGCTGGCTTATGATCCTAAGCAGGTCCTGCCCACAGTGAAGACATGCGAGTGTTTTATTTTCCTTTCACTTTTGTCTGTCATAGGTTTCTAAGACCCTGCCCTTAGTGTCTACTTTAGTCAGATATGCAACGGCATAGAATACGGACTGCATGTTCTTTCTCTTGGAAAGAAAGCCATAAAATACGTGGAGTACAGCCACAAGCTCCCACTCCAGAGCTGTCTATTTGTCTTTTGCATATAATTGAGTATTTTTTCTTCTTAAGAACCTGTAAGGGGCCGGGGAGATGGCTCAGTAGAATAAGCGTTTCCCAGGCAAGCACAAGGGTCTGAGTTCAATCCCTGGTTCTGCCAAAAAAGATTAAAAAAAAAAAACAAACCCCTCTAATAGCATTTATGACTTTGGCAGGATATATAAGTAGTGCTCTTTTTGAAGACCCGTAACATGAGGTCCCTCTGATAGGAGATCGGCCTGACACATCTAAGAAGCCTCAGCCCTTTTGGCTTTTGAAGAATGTGCTGCACAGCCCAGATCACATGCAGGAAATGCACATATGTCCTCTCTCGCTTGCCTGTGTTGATGGGGATGCTGCACAAGTGAAAGCAAAGATCTCTGGTAACTTTTTGGTAATGTCATGACAGTAAGAGATCAAGATCTTTGATGATAAATGAGTCTTCATTTGTAAATTCAGAGCCATTTGTATTAACTTAGTTTCCTCCAAGGTGTTTCTGTTAGTGAGCATCACGTGTGGCTTTGTGATGTCCCCAAGTCAGATACTGACTTGCACTTTGATTCCATAGATGCAGGAAGAAAAGATGCACAGGAATTTTGCCCTAGGTTAATAAGTGAGACTTGCTGACCCGCTTGGCTATGGAGGAATGGCCTTGCTGATTTTCTAGACTTTTCTCTGGGTTGTATAAGTCTAAGTCTGTTTTCCCCAGAAGTACTGTATTAAATGTGAAATACCATTCACTAAGTGCACCTCCCTCTTCTAAAACAAAAGATATTTTTAAAACACATACACAAATTTCAAGACAACAGAGTTCCTTTTGGTACACGGAAATAGAGTCAGTGGTAAATTTCATTATTAGAATGAGCTCCCAAAATTAGTTACAATGGAAAGTAAGAGATTGGAAGAAAGTGAGAGATTTTCTTAGACCCAGGGCCCAGATTCTGCCCTGGCTTTAATTTAACTATTGTTCATGGCATGATGCAAGATGGCACTTAATTATATTCAATTTAGCCCTGTATTGTATGTCATATCTTATTCTCCAAATGTTTCAGGTATTCTAATCTTCTTTTTTCCAGTTCTGCTGTAAGCTCTTTGAGATCAGAGCTCATGGCACACAGTAGACACACAAGAAATACATTATAATTGAGCGCATAAGCCAAGGAATAAGTGAATGTGGCCACAGTTAGGATGCTACCTTTCACGTTAGGAGATGTGACCTGACAAGTGCACAGAGTGAGCAAGAGCAGAGTTCTCCATTCTTCCCTGGAAGGCATCCAAGTTCATCTCTAGCTCCAAGGGTAACGAACAGGCTTCATTTCTTCTCCCTCTGTTCCTTTGCCTTTTTAATCCACCCAAGCAAACAAATTCAAATATGTGGTGCTATAAAATATTGGAGAGATTTTTACCCACACATTTCCAGCATTAGTGTATTTACACATTTATTCTTCGCCTTAATCTGAGCTTTCTTAATTTCTCAATTTCTGCTTCCATCCTCTAAGTGTATTATCTTTGCCTTCCTTGTGACAGCTTAAGATACCTGTTTTAAATGAAATATTTCTAAAATACAAGTAGAGTACCTGCAGAAAATTTGTCTAAGAATAGCATACAGAACAAGCAGTAACTGTTATGTCTGAAAAATGTAGAAAGGTAGGGAGTACTTTTATTCTATATCATGTATATGGGTCATTTTGGTCCAGGGGCCTATAAGATTTTTATAATTTAAACACTGACTAAAAAATAAAGTATCCACCATGACATATGCCGTTCTAGCAGGTCTTGCATAATTAATGAAATATTAAAATAGTTTATTTATGCACATTTTAGTGAAACATGTGAACAGTCATTTTCCATCAACATACACCATTTATAAGCCCAGAACTCCAGCTTTCAACTTCATTTGGAGGTGTCACTGATGAATACTGGTCAGTGTGGTAGGAGGCATATGACAGTTGTGCTTCTTTTGTGTCTTTGGCCTTTAGCTTGGAGTGAGTCAACCCCAGTAAGCATTTTAATAAAACAGAAAGTGCTTTAATTGGTCAGCAGATCAAGAGAACCATGTGCATAATGAAGGCTTTTTACATTTTCACTTCATGTTTTTGCTCTTGGTAGTGCTCCTGATTTTAGCATTTTGCATGTTGTGAGTTCTCCCCTCTGATTGTACTTGGCTCATTATTCACATCCAGGGAACCCACATTTCCAATGTATTTCTTTCTCCTTAAGCTGTTGTTTTTTGTCACAGGATTTTATTCCCCTACTTCTGATTTTCCATTAGCATTTATTTGTTATAAGTTTCTGTAATTGGGTTAGCCATTGTTAGACCTCTTTAAGTCTTGAGCCTTTATAAATAGGTTTACAAGTTCAAAAAGTTCTTTAACTCCACAAATGAATGCCCCTCAAATGCATGCAGTTCTTTTAAACATCTTCAGTTAGCATATTAAGTTCAAATAGGTGAGATCTGTGTATGTTTGTGCCTTATAGAAATTGTCATGTTCACTCTCTCTAGAATGAGTACATGAATGCTCAGAAGCATATACAGTTGTTTGAGCACTCACACTCACCTCAGTAATTTGCAACATTTCAAAATTAACAAGTAGATGTAAGAAAACCAGATAATCACTCAGCCCAATGGCCCTCCAACCCTGAAGTGCATCAGAAATGTTTAAAGGCATGTTTAAACATTGATTGAAAGCACCTAATTCATTGTGATTTGATCCCAGTGCTGTGGAGCTGCTTGGGGACCACGGCTGTTCCACTTCTCCCTCTGAGCACACAGGAAAACGGTGCTTCCCGTCCTCACCCAATGTCCAGGTCCTGGGCTGTGGCACATGACCACCATCTCGAAACCGTGCATAAAATTCCCTGGTGGTTCTCCACATCCTTTCCCTCCTCTTTGCTGTACTGTTTCTGACAAAATCTGATCTATCTGCTTTTTCTTGACTCCATTAAGATGTACACATTCTGCTTCTTGTCCTCCCCAGCCTCCCTGGACCTGCCTGTCTGCCAGGCTCTGGTACCCAATGAACTTGTCAGTTGTCCCCAACCTCCTCACACACTGTGCCACATGATTAAGTAGATTCCCATCAGCCTATCTTCCTGCTGCTATGCAAATGCGGTATCGTCCTCTCTGCTGAAATCTAGGCCATGTGGCATTGGACAAAAGGTGATGGTATTTCCCAGTGATGCCTTCAGAAAACACGCACTTCCTCTAGCCCTCTTTCACATCCTGTCCTACCTTAGTTTGCATGAATCACAGCCCAAAACTGCAGAAAAAAATTTGCATTTTAAAATAGTATTCATTTTTCTGGTTATGAATTCAGAGGCCAAGAAGAGTACAAGAAGAAAAGTTCATCTACAGTGCCAGCCACTAGCCAAAGATAATCCTTATCCATGTTCTGCTGTATATTTGTGTACTTCATAGTCGTTTATGATCATGCTGAGTGGAGGCTAGATGATGAATCCACTGCTGCTGGGTAAATTCCGCTCCCTGCGCAGGGTGCCAGAGCCTTCGAGGTCACAGAAGTGAAGGGGAAAGAGCTGCAGAAAGGGGAGTGGGCCCTGGCAGATGAGTGGCGTGCACCTAATGCAGTTAAATCCTGTTAACTTAGTGAGGTGAAATGTTTAGTGCTCACGTTAAACATATGATTATGCTTTTGCTAGAGTAAATGGTTCAAACTTGGGTACTACTTGGGTAGTAGAGGTGAAGGTGAAAAAACGGACCAAAACTTTAAGCAGATTTTTTTCTAATGGAAATAAAATAGACATGCAGAAAAAATAAATAGGTAAATAAAACTGGTTGTTTAATATTGCATTGTACATTTATTCCCACAAACCAAACAAGTGTCGATAATTCCCTTAAGCAACAATGGGATGAATAGCTCTATCCCTAAATCTATGTGAATGTAAGTGATATTGTGAGAGTTGTTTCTTCACAAGTGAATCCATTGGTAAAAGTGGATTTAAAAGATTGAGGAAAATCCTATAAGAAATAAATACAATACTCCACAGTGATTACATCTAAAAATCCAGTTATTAGAATGGAAACGCTAGTGTTATTTTCTAATATAAGCACTACTATTGAGTTTTTCTGTTTATATATCATTATAACTAGAAATAAACATACTGTAAACCCTTGTACTGATGGTGGGAGGTTAGATTGGTATAGCTACTGTGGAAATAAATATAGAGGCCTCAGAAAATGTACAAGTGGCGCTCCCATTTGATCTAAGCATACCACTCATTTACATACCAGGAGGCATTAAAGTAAGCACAGCACAGATACCTACATGCTCATGCTTACTGCAGCACAGTAGACAGTAGTCGAGGTATGGAACCAGCGTAGCTACCCCACCCACAGATGGATTTAAAAAAATGTGGCAGACGTACACAATGGAGTATTATTCAGTCATAAAAATCGCAGAAGTTTGTCCTTTGCACAATAATGGTTAGACCTGGAGACTGTGATGTTGAATGCAGTAAGCCAGAGTTGGGGACAAGTGTTGCATGTTCTCCCTAGTATGTGGGATCTCAAAAACACTGGGAGAGAGTTGGGAAGGAGACTATTATCAGACAAGAGGAAAGCAGTAAGGGGAGGGGGCATATGGGTGTGCACTAGCCGGGTGAGGTGATCAGACACCTTCTGCATATTGAAACCAAGAAGACATGAGGTCAGGGGAAGGGGAGGCAAGGAGGTGATGGAGTGTATTGTGTGCTATACAAGGCTGCTAGTATGAAGCTGGCTAATCTGTACACCAATATGTACCAATGAAATGTGGGCAAGGAGCATATTGTAGAGATGATTGAATTTTTATCAAGGCACAGTTGATAAAAACATTGAGTGAACATTTTACCAAACATGTATTTATGCCTCTATTAACAAACTACTTTTCTGAAAATTTACAATTGACTCTCCCAGAAAGAGTGTACAGCAGCTCCCATCCTGTAAAACACTGTATGAATGGCATCTTTTACTTTTTAAATCTTTTTTAACTATGAATATCATTTTAACTTATCCTCTTGACAAGGTTGGTTTGCATTTGCAACTATTGGCAATCTGTATTTCTTCTTTTGGCTTTCTAATGAACATATACGAGCTCACACATCTCACATATGCTGACCCTGTGAAGCCAGTAGGCATTGACCTTATATCACGGCCACGGCTGGAACACTTCGCTAACCTTCGTCTTTCATGAACTACTGGCCCTAGGGCTTTCTTTTCACTCTTCCTGGGATGTCTCACTTCCTCAGGGGGCTACAGGAATGCAGAGCAGCTGCATGCTGATAACCTCATCTTTCCCCTGACCTCATAAACCTGCCCTGACAGCAACTGTCAAGAAGAAATCCCAAGTGGCCAGGGAGATAGTTCAGTGGCACAAGCGCCTGCCTGGCAAGCTCAAGGTCCTGAGTTTGATTGCCTCTACCAAATAAATCCCAGGTCAGTACTGAGGCACAAGAGCATGGGCAGAATAAGTACAGTGCCCCTGAAAAGTATCACAGTCTTCCAGATACACCTAGCCCAGAGGGGTTAGCAGCATGCTATTCCAAACACTAACTCCATATTTAATATGTACATATACTGTATATTAATTAATAGTTGGTGATTAAGTTGCATTTCAGTGAGTCATGCTTTTTTTTTTTTTTTTTTTAACCAGGGATTGAACTCAGGTCCTTGTGCTTGCC
>NW_004524755.1:3618525-3654751 GCF_000260255.1 Octodon degus | reverse complement strand
GTTCAATCCCCGGTTCCGCAAAAAAAAAAAAAAAAAAACAAAGGTAAATGTTAGACACTTAACAAGGTGGATGAAGACTGAACAAGCATATTTTAGACTAGAATGTCATGCATTCAAAGGACTTGTGGGCCTGCCAAATAGCTCAGCAGATGGAAGTGCCTGCTTAGGCAGACACAGGGGCCAGGGGTTCAATCCCTGGGCCTGCCGTGTCAGCTCTACCCCTGGGGTGCACTGAGATGGAGATGGAGACTGAGAGTGGTGGCACACACGCCTGTAATCCCTGTGCTTGGGAGCTGTAGCGTTTTTGTGTGACAGTGCCTGGCATGGACAGGGTGGTTAAAAAGTGTTTGTTGAATTGCTGGTGAGTGAGTGAGTGAGCCAACATTTAACAGTTAGGCATAAAGACTGGAGGGGCATTTGCCAGATATTGCAAGATACTACAAGAGGACCACAATATTAAGTGGGGGAAATACAACATAACAGGAGAAGGAATGGTGGCGGGGAAGACAGGACAGTCCCGGATCCCTCGCTGACTCTGGGAGAGCAGCCAAGCCCTTCTCTGCCCTTGGTCACTGAGCACTGGACGAGGGAAGAAGGCGATACGTGTGAGCTGGGCCCTCAGCGGCTTTACAATTCTGCGTGGAAGGGAGGTCCATTAAGCAGATACTCCTACAGATAGGGAATTACAGGCTCTGCTGCTGCCCAGGCACATACAGGAGAGGCTTACCTGGCTGAGGAGGAGACGTTTGATCTGCTTCTGAAGGCAGAGGAAATATTTTGAACATAGTTCTTACACAACGAAAGAGCACTGTGCCTTGGAGAATCCAGAGCAAGCATGTGTGGGAAGCTCCGCGAGGGGTGGAAGCGCCCCGCAAGGCTGGGGAGGCTGTCCTGGCCGCTCTTCGCTACGTGATGGCCCACCTCCCTCCGCCTCAGCCAGAAACGCGGGTGTGGAACTCCTACTCGGCAGGGTGACGTAGGTGTCAGGCACACGCGTGTGGCTCTTGGCTGAACGCAGGGCCCAAGGGAAGTGGTTCCTTATGGTCACTGCGTTTTTGTTTTTCTTTCCTTCTATCATTACCTACATTTTGAGTTCAATAAGAGCAAGGTCCCAGTGTCATGTTTCAGTGGATCCCTGTAGGAATTCTCCCAGTGTGAACTGCATAATAAATGCTCACTGCCTAACAGCTGGCGCTATCATTATTCTTATTAAGCAGTCTTCTGTGTGCTGGGATTTAACATATATTTTCTCACCAAGGCTTTGATCTCATAAATGTCGCTGTGGACTTAGAGTACTAAATCGAGGTTCCAGCATCTGATACTTTCATATGAGGCATTCTGAGTCCATGGATATTTGGGGTTTGAATACACTATTTAGACATAACTGCATTTTCAAACAAGTGGACTATTGGTTAGTTCAGATCTTCAAAGCTTCTCTGAGACTCAGAATGATAAAAATTAATCTATACATATTGGAAAGCTATGTATATTTGCATCAGCACTTTTCTGATAGCTGTGAGGAAAGTATATAAATACAGAGATTGAATGAATGCATAAAAATAAAAAGACCCTTTCAGCAATAATTTGCAGCTCAGACAACAAAACAGTAATTTAGAGCTCTGACCTTGCAATTCAGCTGATTAGAGGAATCCAATTCTCTTTTAATTTCATGTTGCATTGTAGCTAATTGATGAACTCTGAGCGAAACAGTATGCCAAAAATTGACAAGTTCTATTCCTTTTGTGTCTATATGACTTGTATATCCTGTTTTTCCAATTTTCAAATTTAAAAAGTTTGTTTTCTTCTTTCTAACCACCAACACTACAAATGAAAGCTGGCGTCTACCTTTTTCTTTCTCACGTAATTACATAATAAAGTTCCTGAGCTCTGCAGTTTGCTGTTACTAGTATACACGATGAGTGAGCACACACCCCAGTCTCCTGTCACTAGACGCGTCTATACTGTAGTAAAAGCTCCCTTTGATTAGATGAACGTGCCCAGGTGCAGCCACATGCCCGGAGAGCAGATAACAGCACAGCCCATGGGAGTCCTGTTATTTTCTTACGATTGACAATATATGCAGTATTTATACTCCACATATTATCCACATGGATTTTGAGGAATTTTTTTCTTTTTCATCCTTCTGCTTCTATTAAGACATTAAGTTCCTGTTTATCTCACTACAAAGTCCCTCTCACAAATACGGTTTTGTGTACTGACCTATTCATAAATTATTAATGTTACGTTGGAAAAAATCTTCCAGAAATGGGCCCTTCTGGCATGTAACTACTGGTGATTTCTGCCGCACCCCAGGGTGTTTGAAGCACACCCAGCTCTCCTGGGGAAGGAAGCTGCTGGGGCTCTTCTTCCCCTGATGAAACAATTAATTTTCTGTTCCGTTTGCCGACCGCGGTGTGCACCTGAGCTGCTCATGCTTGGGAAACTCCTGCCAGTCACTTCAGCCCGCTCCACTCAGGGGACAGTGAGCAGGCTCCAGAGCACTTGGGGAAAAAATAAAGCAGCTCTGCACTCACTGAACAAGAAAATGGCATTGCTGACTGTCATTCGGAAGGGAGAGTTTTCCAGTCAGTGTCATGAGACAGGGTCTTTGCCATGTCCCCAGTAGCCCCTTGTGCCTCATTGCTAATTGGCATCTGCCCCGGACTCACGCAGACATGTCTGCCCTGAAAGCAGGTTGCTCAGATTGAGAAGGAAGGGTAGCCCAAGCTGGTGAGCACCGCAGCTGCTCACTGCAGTGAGCTGCGCAGATTGTGCTGCATCTTACCGTAGTGTGGCCTTCTCTTTAGTTCTGACACGACGCACCTTCGGTATGAGAGTGCTGTGGTAGAACTGGTCCCCTCTGGAGCTGTGGCAAGGGCACCTTTCTCCACCAGCACCGCTTTACTTCTACGTGCTGCATCCTGTATGTCCTCCAAAACCCAGCATTGCCCCCTGAGTACTTGGGAAAAGAGGGACTGCCTGGAAGAACAGGCTGCAAGCCAGTGTGGAGGGCATCACTGGGGCCCCGCGCACTGTGGCTGCTGAGCCTTTCCCGTCATCTGGTGGCACCAGCTCACATCTGGCTCCAATTTTCACCAAAGTGTTCTTCCCCCCCCCCAAAGACAAACTGGCCACAATAATACTAAAGAAGTCACAATCGCCCAAGAAAATAAATTGTTGAGGAAACCATGGATTTTAAAACCACATAGGAACTGACTTCTCAGTTTTCAGTTCTTTTCTATGTTGTCTTTGCATTCACACAGACTGATTACATGCCCAGCCTGTGTCACCCTGTTGTGCACAAAGCACAGATCTTCCTGGCCTACAGGGAGCTAGCCATCAAAGTAACATTCCCTGTAGGTAGCATGGATCACCGAAGTTAATTGTGTGAAAATCCTACAGCCTTAACACTTCAAAGGAGCAGGGCTGGGTAATCCTGAAGGCACCTCAGAAACTTCCGGCTGGACGCTGCCCGCAGCACCTGGGAGATCTCAGGGCTGCTGCTGAATGCTTCCGAGCTTCGGATGTGGCCTGCAACAAGGACCGATCTCCAAGGACCTTTTTAATACAGTGAGGGCTGAAGTTCAGTCTGCCTGAGTAGTAGTGTTGAATTGAGGCAGCTATAATTTTCTTGGATATTGGTGAACAGTGGTTTTGATCCAAGGATTCCGAAAGTGTTCTACTAGATTTACCAAGATCATCTCCTGGTTCTGCCACCTTGCCACTGATAGTAGACAATAGAATGGCATGTCTGAAGCACCACCATGTAGCATTTTTCCTTTCATAGGCCGACATACAAGAGCACAGATGAGAAGAGCCAGGAATATTTGCTTGGCCAGGCAAAGCAGGAGCGAGCTTAGGACCCGTTGCTGAGTGCCTAACAAATCATTAGCAAAGAGTCGGCAGCTCTGTGTGCCTGCCAGAGCCCCTCTGTGGTCTGATGCAAGGAAAACACATAGCAGTTTGCATAGATCTGTATTCTAGCTTTTCCTTCTATGTTAAAAAGATGATGGAAGGGCCAGCCAAATAGCTCAGCAGATTAAAGTGGCTGCTTAGGCTCAGGGACCAGGGTTTGATCCCTGGCATGCCATGCTGGCCCTGACTGGGTATGGTGGCGCACACTGTAATCCTAGTGCATGGAAGCTGAAAAACAGGAGGATCACTACGAGTCTGACCTGTGTAGTGAGACCCTGTGGACCCTGTACGGAACACATTAAAAAAAGAAAAAAGATGATGGAGGTTGTTCTAGAAACTAAATAGCCATACAGGATAATAGGGAAACTCCAGGAAGTTAGTAAATATTTCCCTTCATATCCTAGGACACAAGGAAACCAGGCCTCTGAGGTATCAGCCAGACCTGGAAACTCGCCTGATTTGGTTTCATTAAAGATACTAGAGAATAATTAGACCAAGAGGGAAATTCTGTTTCCCGTTCCCCAGGGACTGGGATTAGTAAGGGACTTTCCATGTCATTCTTTTTTCCACTTCCTGTTTTCCCCCCTTTGAAAAAACTGTTTGCTAACTGATAGGGGCAGCCTGATGGGAGAACTGAAGCAGCCTGGGCTCCAAGCTGACCCGGCACCTCTGGTCTGTCCTTATGTCCACCCGCTGGGTTGTCCTGCAGGCCAGCGCAGGAACACTGTCTTCTCTTTGACCAGCCAAATAATAGAACTTGAGTGTTTTTATCTGTTCACTTTTAATAGTAAAAAGGAAAAGTTCTATAAAGGTACAATGAAGTTATGTTGTTGGTATTTCTAACAGATAAACACAGTGAACCTCTGTCACAAATAAGAAAGGATTTTTTAGATTTTTATTGTACTATGAACTGTGCACAATTAAGTTGAAATATAAATGAAAGCCAGTGTTCCAGTTAAGCTGCTTATTAAAATAATTAGGCCAAGGAAGCAAGGAGTAAGCCAAGGAAATTGGGAGTTTGGTTAAAATCTCATTGTCCCTCCCCCTAGGTGTATACAGAATTGAAAGGGGAAAGGGGCTGCATAGCCATACATTTAGTAAATAAGAACAGTTCTAAATTGAAACTAAAAAAGCGCCAGGAAAAGACTGAATAACTTATTTTCCTATTTACATATTTCCAGTCATAGAAATTCTGAGCTAAGATGTTGATGAAACCATTTCTAAACTGTTTGCCTTGGGTTTTCATTTAAAACTTATTTTTCCTGTGAGTTTCACTTGCTGAAAGAGTTTCTTTACTTGTTGAGTAATAATTAACTCAGTTTTCCACTAGATAAAAATAGTTCTGCAGTGAGAGCATTGTATGTGTGAAATAATTGTTACCTCTTTCAGTTACTATAATCTAAACAGAACATAAATAAATGTGATGTGTGCGTTAGCCTGTACCCTCACATCAAGGATAAGCGTAAGGGACCTGTGAGGGTTCTCCTAAGAAGCCAGGAGACCCATGGGCTCCTCTGAGGCCATCCGGTTGCTGACCACTGTGTACTGCGGTCTCTTTCCTGTACGGTGGATTAATGGCTTGTAGTAAAGGCTCTGCAGTTTAGTATAAGTCAAGGCTGGAATACAGGCCCCTGAATTTCTGGTCTGCTACTCTCTGTGCTAAAGTACACTACTACTTTAGAAGCTTGCGAGGCGGAGGAGTTCTGAATGTTGTTAATCCCGGATTTTGGAACTGTGACTACATTCAGAAGACCATAGAAATACCACTGCAGTAACCCATTTTCCTCTGTGGATTTCTCATTACATTTTCTTAATATCAAATTGGTCATTTTTTAGTTTTGGGTCTCACATGCCATGCTGCAGTTTTTACTTAGCGGATGCTTTGCACGCTTGCCAAGTTGTTGAATCCTTACTCAAGCTCAGCATGAGAAGTGCCCCATAGACTGTTCCATTTGATCACAGAAACAGGAAAGACCGAAAAGGCTCAGAGAAAAGCCTCTCTTAAATGAAAATTTTGTAAATTTGCTTCTTTCTGATTATAACATGTGGAATCCAATTCTACTTTCAGTATGTCAAAGGAAGCTGGCAGGTGATTCTGAAATGCCATTGAGGACTAAATAAAGAAAATTAGAAAATTATTTGAGACCACATTGAGTTTAGAACTAAATCAGCTCAAAGAACGGAGCTGACATCAGAAAAGTGGTTTTTAAAAAAGCATACCCAGCCTTACCAGAACCTGAGCTGAGGACAGCAGTTAAAGTGCAGCGCAGACGGACTCTGGTTCTGGTCAGCGCTCCTGGGCTGGGAAGCCAGCTCATGGCGCCCCCAGCACCCTGGCAGCAGCCTCTTTTCAGCCCTTGTGACGTGCAGTGACCACAGGGCAGGTGGCTGTTGCCCACTAAGGCCCTCTGGCACATGAGCATGTGCAGAACGCTGCACAGCGCTTCACATCACTCCCACCATATTTAGAAAACAGAACTTTTTGCTGCCTGCTGTTTTGAACTGATGCTACCAAGGAGCCTATGACCTAGGCTGCTTCAGGGAGAAATTGCGTGAGCCAGAGGGTGTCTCTCTATGAACCTATCAATTAGGAAAAGAGCGGAGGCAGATGTGACATTAGGTGGCCCTACGATGACTGGCTCTATGAGCTCTCCTATTGGCAAGAGCAGTGCAAGTTCCGGGAATGCAAAGTTTGCTGTGTGACATCCTCAGAAGTCTGAATGAGTTTCACTGCTTCACTCTGCTAAATGAAATTGCTGAGATGACTGTCGTGAGGTGATTAATAAAGTGCATAAATCTTAACTATGGGAAGAAGAGAAGATGAATTGATGCATGCACATATTGGAAATGTAATGAAACCACATTGAAGCTACCGGGATCTGCTAATACATTACAGAAAAACAATACCATGTTTATTGTCCCTTCTTGGTCTCATTTGTTGATCTCATTTCAAAATGACCAGGAAGACATATTTGGTATTTTTCATCTTTCTAGCATGGGAGACCTGAATTGGCAATAAAGTAGGAAAGTAACAATGATCTCATATGTATGTATGTGTACCTAATATTTATCATTTATTATTTATTTTCTCATGTTAATGAAGCTGTAAAGAAAGGATTGGTTCAACTTCCCTTGAAGCTGTTATTGAATGCTGTTAGTAATCATCTATGAAATTTTGGTAGTTTTCAAAGTAAATGGAACCCCAGAGCAAACAAACACTAAATGGGCTCTCATTTTCAAAGTTATTTTTTTTAACTAAATAGCTCTATTTGGCTATAATTATACATTAGTCATTATAAAACTAAAAATCATTTTAAGTGAATGATTGTTTTTTTAAAATTATTTGTTTCTTGCTGACTATTGTGAGCTAGTTGTAGCATGTGGCAGGAATGCTAAACTCCCCGCCTCACTGTTGTAATCTGGTGGTTGAAGCTTTCAGTATCAGCTGAGAGTGGGGAATGGAAAAGAAGGTCTCAGGCAATCAAAATGAGGATATCTGGACTTTGGAAGATCTGACTTTCTGAAAGATTATCACAAACAACAATGCAGGCTGTGGGTATAAAAACAGTTTCATAGTCACCATACACCTGAGTTTCACTCCATCTGTTCCCCTGTAGTAGACCCTGACTTTTTGGCATATTATTTTAAGTCTCTGAGCCTCAAATTTTGCAATTGTAAAATGGAAGTAATACCTGTCTTGCAGCATTATTTTAAAGATTAAAGGATAAAGTCTTATAAAATGTCTCAGAGTCTGTCCTCACAGCAGCTATTATGACTATCATCTCTTATTGTTCCTTCCATTGTTATTTGTATGAGAGAAAAGCTACCCCAGCTCATAGACTCGTGATGGTCATGAAGACAGTCTGCAGCATCTTGTGACCATGTTCTTTTTCCAATGGCAAGTTTGCGTCAATCAATAACAGAGGGTTTAAATTAACCTATAAAAGCGGAAGCTCGCCGTGTCATTTTCCTATTGCTGTGAATCAACATCAGATGGTCCAGGGTGGGTAAAGAGTGGGCCTGTTCAGGCCATGTATCCCCTAGAGGCTTTCCCGGGCACCTGACTCGTGTGGAGCCTGCCCACTCACAGATCTGGAAGGCCCACACTCTCGCTCCACCTCTCCAGGACACCAGGGAAAACAAACAAAAGGTAAGCTATGGCCACAGAAGACCAAAGCATCAAACAACAGGACAGACCCCTAGAGCTATAGCTTATAAACATCCCTGTTCCCCTAGTCTGCTCTTCCTTTGCTCTTTATTACAAATTAGTGTCATGGCTTGTACAGGTTAGTGCAGACGGGGCCCAGGTGTTTCTGTCGGACGGCAGAGATGATGAATGTCTAGCGCAGAGTTTCTCTCTAACTCTCCGCACTGTCACTACTCTTGTCATCAGTAAACTATTTCCTCTCTTGCTCTTCACTGTGACTTCTCATTTTTTACTTTTCTGTTTTTTAAAGAACATTGTTCCTCAGTCAGTGTCTTGGTTTTAGGTGCTAAACTTCCTGATAATTTCTTACATGCCAGGCTGAAATGCCTTAAACATGTTGTCTAATTAACACTAAAACCACTCAGTTTTTAAAATAATTTTATTGAGAAATAAATAGCAATGAGACAGTTTCAAAACCAATTAGTAGGATTTCAACAATACATTGCATATTATTGTCTTCTAAGTGGTTATTCATTGTACAAGATGTAGACATGATATCCCGCCTACAAACACTGATAGTACAACTCTTTCTATTCATTGAATTAAGAGAAAGTAGCTGTATATCTATCCTATTTTGAATGTACAGATACAAAATCGTTCTTCATTTGTATCCCCTTTTTTGTTTAGTTTTGTCAGAGATGGGTATTCCATTGCCATTTAAGTATTGTAGTTGTGTGAATTCAGCAAAATAATCCAATACAGTCCAGTAGTCCATAATAGTAGTGGGTTATCCATGGGACTGGCAATGTCAGAAGTTGAAAACAACTCAATTTTAAGACTGAGAAAAACTGTGCAGGGCTGTGGGCATAGAAGTACTAGGGCAGGGGCTTAAGTAGAGTTTGCAGCCCTTGGCAACCAGGCCATTTTCACAGCTGTGTTCCATGTGGCAGGTACAGATCTGTGATGCAGATGGAAATCCTGCAGGAGAACCAAATGCCAATGTTAGATGCAAGCATGATGCTGGCCACTTAAACTGTGTGTCTTTAACCTGGCTCTGCAAAACGCCTTCCCATCCGCCATGGACTGACTCCGATTCTGCTGGGCACAGGTATTGATGAAGAGAGGCAGATCCACTTGTCACCCAGGCTTCCTCTTTCTCCCCTTGAATCAGACCCCTTAGTCCCAGCTGCCTGGCCCCACTACCCCAGCTTCCCAGCTGAAAGAAGTACAGAGTGCCCTGCCAGCTGGTGCCACATTGCCCCAGGGTAACAGAAGGAAATGTTCTCATCTCAGTAGACCCAGGGAGTGGAGTGTTACCATTTGTTACTTTTTTTTTTTTTTTTTGATGCTGAGAAGAAAAAGAAGGTTAAATATGTTTCATCCAGAAGAAGGAAGGAAGGGGAATGACAGAGGAACAGGAAAGAAGCCATGTTCTGAGATGAACAGGCCCCAGCACAACCAAGAGTGCTATGTCTAACTGCAAGGCAGCCGAAGGGTCCAACACAGCCTTCTGACATACATTCACCGCCACCCGCCAGACTCCGCCACTGTGGTTTCATAAGCAGCCAAGTTAGCTCTTTGCCCAGACTTCAAACAGGTGGTCTCTCAGGGTCCAGCTTTTAAATGAGTAATCACACCCAATTCTGGGTGTCCACCATGTGCCATGTATCATACTGTGGCAAGGACAGAATGCCCCATTCACTCTGCACATTAACTCTGTGAAATTGGTAAATTGTTATTCTTAGCCTACAGATGAGAAAACCAAGGTTGAGAAAAACATATGAAAATTGCCTCCTGTCACAGCTAGATCTGGTGTCCAAAGTGGGCACTGTTCCTTCCAAAGCTACATCCGTTTCTGGTATATTACATTACCAGTTTTTCAAGAATGCCTGCTCATGATAGTGAACATTTCTTAGTGGGATTAAACATGTTTTTTAGAACCTGGGGAAGCCTGTTGAAAAAGGTACCCTGGGTTCCTTATTTTTTAATGGCAACATTCACACTTTGTTACATACAGCAAATTTAAAGCTATAACATAGATTATATGCATTTTTGTTTTTACCCTGTTCTTTGGGGGGAAGGTTCTTGCATCTCTCCCAAAGTTCGTGTGGTCACTTCAACACGGGCATAATCAGACCTCTCGTAGAAACATGATTGCGACTCGTGCGTGCCCATTGTACCCTGTGGGCACATGGATTTGAAAACCACACGGGGTGGGTCAAATCCAGAAGCTCACATGCGCAGCTGCCTCTTCCTGTGGCCATTCTCACACACAGCTACAGGCCACAAAATCGAATAGTGGAGTCAGGAGGAGCCTGTGTGAAGTAGCTGGGTGTGGGAGGACCAAGCACAAATGTCTGCACCGCGTCTACAGCTCTAAGGGGCTGTGGCCAGGTCATGTGCTGGCCTGGGGTCGTGCCACTTCTAAAAGTATAAATTTTGATCTGCTACTTTTTCAAGTTTTCCTGTTTCCCATTTTCTAGAAAATGATGATGCTGAGTGTACATATGGCACCTCTGGCAATTGCAAGAGAGTTTAATGAACTTTGTACTGCCATTTCCAGTCAGTCTTGGTATTCCATTTTTGTCTAGCTAGAAAAAATAAGAGAGGCTATTTCATATTCCTTGTGGAGAAAGATTGGAGGGGACAGGGATGCATCAGACAGTCAAAATCACTCACTTGTCAATCTCATTGCACAGATGTTCAAAGCAGGATATGCTGATTCTTGTCCAACTCAGTGTGATTTGTAGACTCGCATTGCTTGAAGGCATGAAATGAGGTCATCTTTACCCACCCAGCCTCAAGCCTGATGCACATCCAAACTGTACATGGTGAAGAGATGGGCTGAGTGCTTTATCTGTCTGAAGACTTGAGCTTTCTTTACTTTATCATTAGGTGAGCAAAAAAAAAAAACCTGTCAAGGTTACTGATGATGAATCCAAAGACTGCACATATGCAGAAGGGTTTTACTTGGCCAAAGGAAGTTTTTTGGTTTTTTGGTTTTTATAGCGTCTCATACATACCCAAAGGAAGTTTCGGCACCTTTTGAAGTTACCTTTGTTCAACCCATTGTAGTGAGCTGAAAGCTATGGCTCAGGATCACACACCTTCCAGAATGTGATGCAGGCTGCTAGCAGGTGTCAGTGGGCATAAAGAGACCAGAAATCATTGTGTCTTAATCTTTAGCATTTATGGATGGGAACATACCCTAACAGGCAGTTTCCGCACACAGCTCTTAGGTGATGAGAATAGACCCTGCATGCCCAGCCCCAAGGCTAACCTCTTTATTCCATATTTGCCTCTTCAGTGCTTCTGTCCACACATTTTCTCTCTTCAGTCTTTTCTCACCCTCTTTCCCTCCATCTCTGATCCCAGCCATGCTGAGACCTGGTGAAACCATTCTTTTTGCAGAAGGCTGGCCACTGCACTGGGGTGCAGCTCTCTTCCCTGGAGTTGGTGCGCTCCTCTTCGTACTCTGACTCGCAGATTTCATCAGGTGTGGCCAGTGGGCCTCCAGTGCCTTTTCAGCTGGGATATGGCTGATCACGGGAAGATTGCAGGGCCATTTTCAGCCTGTGGGGAGAATGCTCGATGGGTTCACTGTGCAGCAAGAAATGGAATATTCAGGCTGTTTATGCGCCTTCCCATAACTAGCCCAGAAGCATGGGGTGTGAGTCCCTGCCTCAGGTTTCAGTCCCAGGCTGCCTCATTGCGGCAGCTTGAGCCGGATTCATTCATTAGTGGCCCCAGAATGTGCCATTGCCGTCGTAAGGAAAGATCTAACTGAGGGTGGAAAGCCGGACCGTGTTTTTCCAAAAGACAATATTTACTTTAACAACAAAGTGCCAGCGAAGCAATACTATTTATTTCCCTCCTGATCCTGACCACATATAAAGATAATGTTCAATTCCATATACAGCTACACTTAGGGCTGAATTTTATTTGTAATATGTCTAGACCCATTGGAATTTTTATTAGTTGTATATTTAATTCATGCAACCAGCTACCTAGTTTATGTTACCTTATGCTTAATTTGGACTTAAATGAAATTCTTAAGGAAAAAGAAAAATATACAAATAAATATTTATATACATACATAAATATATAGATATGTGTACAAATATCTGTGGAGTGATATATAAAATGCACATGCATTTTATATATGTGTGTATATATACTTAATATATGTAATTTAAAAATAAAATTAAAAGATCACAAAGAACCACAACTAATAAAAATAGTCACATTTGCATTAAAAACTAAGATCCCCGTGTTTCCAGTCTGAACTGGGTGTTGTCAGCTTAAGCATCCTGATCCCTGTCCAGTTTCAGCAAATTCCAGTAACGTTTGAGATTCCTTCTCCTTTCATGAAAAACATAAAGTTCCCTATAGTTACAGCACTTACCACCAAGGCTAATTGGAATTTCAATTTTCAACAATTTCTGAAAGCTTAGCATTAAATATTGTGTTTGAAAAGCAAAAAAATAAAAAATAAAAAAATATATATATGGTTTCTACAGAATTCTTCTTTTCTGTGGACTGTAGAAAGAGCAGGAAACTGCCAAAGCATAGCTTTTTCACCTGTGCCGCAGACAGACTGCCCCAGCCCGCACTGGAGAGAGACGAGGAAGCCACAGCCTTTCCCCCCCTTGGGCCCCACAACCCTGGGGAACTGGGAAGAGCTGTGGCCTTGGAGCTAGGAGACTTTCCAGACTTTACATTGTGCATGTGACGTGGCTACTCCAAGCCTTGATCTGAACTCGTAAGCATAGGAAATCATGGTTTTCCCCACATCTTAAAGTTGTGATGATCATACAAGAAAATGGAAATGAACCAACCTGATGAACTGTAACTGAAGCAAATTAAGCTGTTACCACCCAGTGACATTCAGCTGCAGTTACTTTACTCTCTTCCCAGATGACCTGCCTTGAAGTTGAGATGACTAGTGTCTTTCTCCCATGACTGTTGACCTCATTTCTGCCAAAAGTACCTAAAGGAGGATACAGCACATGTCTGTAAAGGTGGCTTTCTTTGCAGAATTAGTGGCACTGGAGGCAGTTTGAAATGACCCCCTGGTGAGAACAAGAGCTTTTAATGTCAAAATATGGCTGAAGAAAAAGTTTACTGAGGGTAGAAGAGAGTGCTTTAGAAATTAGTCTTTGAGCACTTCCCCGCTAGGCCCCAAGACTAGCACCCTTCCCCATTCCCATCCCAAGCAAGTTTCTGAGTTACTTCTGGGAGTATCGTGTCATTTACAGAGAAGACTGGCATATAGATGATACATGCTCCTGTCTCACTTGGACACTTGCATTTTATGCCAAATATCTGTGAATTGATGCTTGAAGCAACCTAGTGTCTATTAGAAGACACGTTCAGCCCCCACATATCCACTGAGTACCTGATACAGAGCAGGCACTGATGTAGGAACTGATAAGTCGAGAGAGAGCATGACAGGGCTGGGGATATAGCTCAGCAGCATAAGCGCCTGCCTGCAAGCCCAAGGTCCTGAGTGTGATCCCCAGCACTAAAAATAAAAGTGCACGGTAGAGTCAGGCCCTGCCTCTCAGCATCCGTCCTCCTCTTCCCCAGCCACTGCACACTGAAAAGCAAGTTTCCCTTGAAGGAAAGGGCACTCCTTCCCAGTCACATGCAGTGTTACAATTTGAAAGAGCGCTGGGTTCTGAGTCTGCATGGAATCTTGGTTCTTTCTTACTGAGCCATCGTGAGACCTTCCTTCCTTTTCTGTGGAATCAGAGGCCAAAATGGGCTAAGGACTCTCAATTCTGAAGTCATATAATTCCTGTGCCTGAGGGGAATCTGTGCCTTGGTTCTCATATTTGCCAAAGAAAAATGGCAATATTGGTCCTGCTGACACAATAGGCGTTTGTGGAGCTGAATTAGATAATATACGAGTGAGTTTCATCAATATTAAATGTCCAAGGAAATTTTAGCTGCTGCTCAGACTCATTAGACTGTTATCATTAACACAGGATAGAATAACATGGTCTTGCAGTTTCTCCTGAGGAGGAAGAACGTGTGCTTCTGCCGCTGAAGCCAAAAGCTGAAGATACCTGGCTCTGTGCAGGTGGCTGACACAGCCTGCAATTATTAAGAGCCCTCTTTTCTGAACAACTTCCCCCACCAACGTGCCTGGGGCACAGAAT
Organism: Octodon degus; assembly: GCF_000260255.1. Classification (NCBI taxonomy): domain Eukaryota; kingdom Metazoa; phylum Chordata; class Mammalia; order Rodentia; family Octodontidae; genus Octodon; species Octodon degus. The sequence continues at coordinate 3,640,525 of NW_004524755.1, read as the reverse complement.
GTGTACAGTAGTACAATTGAGATAAGTCTCAGGCACCTAATGAGAAAATAACCTCCTGTCACCATTGTGTGTGTTCAGGAGGAGCTGGCCTCAAACCGGTTTCTCACTTTTGAAAAATGCTTAAGCCTTTTCTCTCTCGCTTTTGCTACTGCTTGAAAATTGCTTTTGGAAGCTGATCTACACCTTTTTATTTCTCCGAAGCATGATAGTTCAGTTGTAGTCTCCTCCAGGTCATTGAACACTATCAGCAACATCCAGGCCACCTTCAAAATCTTTCTGTTGAGGGCTATAATACAGAAACACTCTGGAGGGATTGAGCACGGTAATTTTGTCCTTGATTCTGTCTAAACTCCAGCTTACTCCTGCCCATGAGGCAGCAGGGCTGATTGGAGATAAACCCCGTGCACTTCTAGGGGCTGTGCTTCTCTGCAAGTTGCTTGGCTGCAGAAGGGCACTAGGGGCATGTTTTGTACTTACTGTGATACTGTAACAATTGGACTAAAAATATGTTTTGACTAAGAATGAAGATGTTGTGCTATCATGTACAGGGTGTTTTCTTCTAGAATGCCATATTCAGCTACAGAAAATGTTATGGCTACTGATCTTCATAAACTGAGTATTTATATCAGAAAATCATCTTCAAGCTTTCTGTGTGCTTATTATGTTCTACATTCCTGTCACCATCACTAAAAGGACAAAATGGACTAGTCTGTGAGCAAGTAAAGCCCAAAGGCAGCTTTGAATCTCTGCAGTATCTTTTAGAAGAGACTCATCTTCAGATGAGAAATTTGCTAACTGATCTCATGTGTGTCCGTTGTGTGTGTGTGTGTGTCTGTGTCTGTGTGTGTCTGTGTCTGTGTGTTATCTACACTTAAATGGTCTGCTTAACTAACTGTTTCTTGGGTGAAATATATCCCATAAGAATAGATTGTTCATATCCCATGAGCTGTCCCCGAAAGAAACACTGGAGTCTCAGCTGTTGAGGGAACAAGACTGCTGCATGGAAATCAGCAGCAGCATCAAATGTTTATGTCCAAATTACATCACTAAACTAGAGTTCTTAGTCCCTCTTATGCAAGTCAAGCACCATACCCGCCGTGCCAAAGCAAGGATGGTGGGGGATTTAGCAACCTCAGTCCTCAATCTGACAGCTGCAGTTCAAAGCATTGTTCATGTGTACACCAGCAACAGGTGACTAAAACTACGGTTTAAAAGAGAGTAGCACTTGCATCCCTGGTCCTATAATGAATTCTTCTTACTGCTAATCCTAAACATGAATGAGAAGATGGTAATATCTGATCACTGCCTCACATTAAAACTTGTGAAGGCACACTCAGGTTTGGTCTAGTTTCCATTCCAGTTAAAAACCATGGGAAGGTGTTAGAGTATTTTTCTTTCCATGTGTGTTCCACTAATAATGAAAGACTGTTTTTCTGATCAGTAAAAGGTCATAAAAATAACAGAACTAACACCAGCTGATTGTAATTTATATTTCAAAAGGAAAAAAAAACAGTGAAGCTTTCCATTCAGCAAGGGAAAATCTTGTCAGGGGTGAGTATTGGGGCTTTTTGATCACTTGGAATTCATTTTCGTTTTTGTGTTTGAGGCTGAAGCAACCCGAGACCCAGATGTGCAGTTGGTTTCTGCTCAATTTCAGCTCCTTTGGGAAAACTGTGCTGACTTGCGTAATTTGTTCTTAAGTGCCTAGATTATAGAAACACACCCATTTTATTGTATCAGCACAGCTAGGGACACCCACTGGGACAGCAAGCTAATATTTTCTTCTCTACATTATATTGTGGAATGCACCTTGCACAAAGCAAGAGTTTAAGCCTTTTATTGCCTCCTGTAACACAGCTTATGAGATACATTTCAAATACACATGCATACATATAATAAAAACAATGGCTCTTGACTTCTATTCACTTTATCCTGCCATATTGGCCCCTTTGATCATTCATGAAGCTTCCCAATGGAAAACTTGGATTTGTGTCTGGGACCATTAACCCTTAGATTACAGTGATCCAAACTAACTTCTTCCCACACAGTTGATGGTACACAGACTCTAGATATGTTGTTCTCATTTGGAGCAGCAGTAGTTATGTACACTTGAAAGATTAGGCTTAAAAGATAGATGATGACCAAGAAAAGTGTCCCATATGCCATCTGTGTGCTTTGTCTTCTAGGCTACCGAGATGTTGTGGCCCTCTTATATTCACCGTAGGCACTCACATTCATCTGAGAAAGGGAAGATATGGAAAATGAGAGAGAGAGAGAGAGAGAGAGAGAGAGAGAGAGAGAGAGAGAGAGAGAACACGAACCAGAGAGAGAGAGAGAAACAGACAAACCAGCAAACAGAGATAGAAAGACAGCCAGAGAGAGAGCAAGTACTGGAACCTTTTCCTCAGCACTTTGCCCATGGTAAGTTCAACACTAACATAGTACAGTGATGAAATAAGATTAGTTTAACTATGACACTCGGTCATTCACGCAAGTTGACAAGGTGCTTTTCAGTAACAGTGTGGGCTTAGTCTGCAAAGGCTCACGGGCCTTGCATAAATAAGTACATGCATTGTATGAGAGGTACTATGTATAAACCCTTATCAGAAGATATTATAGAAAGTTCAAGTCTCAGGAGTTAAAGTTTTTTTAAATGTAAGCTATTTGGTCTAAAATAAAAATGGCAGTGAAAATTATGTGACGCTGGAGCTCAAAAAAAGTTTGCTGTGAAGCATTGATTTATGTTATCAGTTTGTGTTTTCCCACAATCTGGATTTTTTCTGGAGTCACTAAATACAATGTTTACTAACGGAATGAACACTAGCAATTTGCAGAGTTCTGCCCAATACTGAGTAAATAACTATGTTTCTTGCTATGAAAATTACTGGTGAAAGACTAATGAAGATTGCTCTTAAAAGCTCTGAAAAGAATCACTAGAAGTTCTCTATTTGGGGCAGGGCAGCATGATTCAGGAGAAAGGGCATGGACTGCAGAATGAGGGGTACAAGAGTGGAGTCCTGATTCAGTAACTGAATAAGCTCAAAGTGGTCTCAATATTTAATCTCTAAAATGGAAATAACAATTACTACTTAATCCTTTTTGTTTTCTTGATCTCCTAAAGAAAATAATATGAGGGTGGAATTCTCTGAATGTTTACACTCAGGAGACCCACAAATCATTTTCCTCCTTTATCCCAGGCCTGTATATAACCCTGTCAAAACTACATAAGGAAATGATCACACTGAAACCAAAAGATGGCATATTACATATTAAGGAAGATAAATGACCAAATATTTTGAGAAAACATTCTCAGTATGTACTTAAGTGTGCTAGATCGTAGGGAGACAGGACATGTGGGATGCATTCAGTACACATTCAGGAAGCTTCCTTTCACGGAGGTCCTACTCTGGTATTCAGGGTCTAGGCTAAGTATAGAATGCGACAAAGAGGTGGGCAAGCAGAGGCCTGAGAAAGGGAGCAAGCTGAGTAACATGTTCTTCCCTCAGAAGGGAGAAAGACAGGAGCCCAAAAGTTTCCACAGGCAAATTAGGAAAATATGCACAGAAAGAACACTTGCTTTTCAGAATTAAGGTGAAAGGTACTTCTGGTCTATGATTTTTAAGTTTGTAGAGAAAAAAACTAGAGAGAAACCTTCAGATGCATCCTCAAAAAGTAAAAAAGAAAAAAGGAAGGAAGAAAAGTGATAATAGTAGAAACGTATAGCATAAAACAAAATAAAGTAATAGAAATAAGTCTAAGTATTTTAATGGGCAGTCAAATTCAACAAACATTTAGAAAGCTCTATTTCTTTCCTTCAAAAGATGAAAATTGTCAAACTAGATTAATACATCTAAAATCAGCCAGAAATCTAGCTATGTGTTATGTAAGAGCGGCAGAATGCCAGATGTAAACATTAGAAACTTTACACGCCATTTGAAACTGTCTCATTGCTATTTGTTTCTCAATAAAATTATTTTTAAAAAAGAACAAAAAAGAAATTTTATACTCCAGGCAAATAAGGAAAATTGTCCAGAGGGAAAAAGGTATATGCTCAGAATACACTGCATTCTCTTAAACTTTAACATCCTCTAGAAAACTATAGAAATGTTGAATTTATGTGTACTGAATAACATAGCTTCAAATATCAAAGCAAGTTGATAGACATGAAGTTAAAAAATATGCGACTTTTGCTGTTTAGGAAGTTTTCATGTCTGCAAGAAAACAATGACTAATCTGGCCTTAAGGACATCTACAGAACACGGTTCCCATGGCTATCGACAAATGAATCACAGCAAATAACCTAAATGTGTATCTATGGAAACTTAAAAACACCATTCGTAAACAATGTATGGATCAAAGAGTCAAAGAATAAATCATAATACAGGTTATGGAAATTAATTAACATAAGTACTACTTAACAAAATACGAGAAATATATCTGAAATACTAAAGAGATATGTATAGCTTTCAATGCTTGTGCTAAAACAAAAAATATTATGACTTAATCATCAATTGAAAGTTCTGGTAAATAGCAGACTCACAAGTAATGAGGAAAATTAAGGTAGCCAAAACTAATAAAACAAAAATAGAGGTGCATCAATATTGAAAGTTGGATCTTTGGAAAGAATAATTAATTAATATGACTTATCTCATGACCTCCAAAAAAATACATAAATTTCATGAATCGCCAACATACAAGAGTCTGTAATTACATATGTATGAGAAGCTATCAGATGAAAGCATTGTAAAATATGTAAATAAATTTTAAATTTTTGAAAAATATTATAATAAACTGTTAAGATTGATTTGAGGAATAATTCAAAATCTGAATAATCTTATAACTCTGAAAGACATGAAGGAGAGTTTGTAGAACTTGAGGATTGTGGTTCTGTCTCAGCCTGACATGGCATCGTCTTTCTCTTTGTGTATAGTCAGAGTTGAATGTGCAGGCTTAACTGACAGGGAGGTGGCCTGGCTGGGTGTGAGGAGATGTCCTCTCAGGCTACGAGTCCACGCCTGACAGGCCAGGTGAGAGGCGAGAGTCCTAGTTGCCCTTGTGATAGTAACTTATTGACAGAGGGCACTTTTGAGGGCAGAGAGTTCTGTTCCATTGTCTACCAGGAAAGTCACAGGTTGTCCCCAGATTTTACAGTGATCACAGGCTCTTTTGATAGGGCTCTTTTGGTAGAGCTCAGTCTGTCCTGTCTACTCAGGCCCAACAGGGTACAGCTCATTTGTCAGGGCTAGCAGTCTGATTTTCCTCAGTCAGTGTGTGGAACTCAAAAGGAATTGCTGACAGTCGTCTTGGGTGGGTGTTAGATGCTGCCATCTGGCCAAAATAAGTGTATGAGTAAAAGGCTCTTGGGGACAGACCTCTATGGCCAAATGCAGGCAAGAGCTGGCTGGGACTATGTCAATTCACTGTTAAGTAGAAGAGTTGGGAGTAGGGAGTGAAACTATAGGTGTTGGCAGCAACCTCGACAGCCAACAAGGGTAGCAGTGTGGAATGTTCAGAAAACCTGGGCTGCTTTTTTCTTTGAGAACCTGTTATGGTTTATGTCTAGTTGTCCTCTCCAAGCCTCACGGAGTCATGGGTCAGACTTCTAGAGTTTGTGATTGACTCCTAATCTACTGGGATTATGGGTATGAGTGCTACTCCCAGCCTGGGGCAGAGAGCCCGAATGCAATTTAAGGGAGACAGAGTTGCTCTCTGTTGCCATTGTTGCTGTTACTCCTCCCTTTGCTCTCTGCTCTTTGCCAGCACCATGAAAGGTTGCTCTCTGCCATGTGCTGCTTTGCCTTGGAGCCAGCTGAGTATGGTCTGAAACCTCCAGTCACTGTGAGCTAAACAAACCTTTCCTTCCTTCATTTTGTGTGTCTGATATTTGTCCCAGCAATGAGAGAAGCAGAGAGCAATTTGATTTCTGTTTAACTCTGTAAAAGTCCTTTTTCCTATTGATAGGAACTGTAGGTTTTAACTGATTCCTATCTCTGACTTCCTATCTCTGTGTGTGTTCTTTCTCTTGAACAGTGGTGCAACAAAGGGTGGATACCTCTCAAAGACACCATTCAGATGCCCACCTGGCCATGCCCCTTGCAGGGACTCAGGCGCAGCTTCGCTAAGGATGGTGCGAGGCCTCTGCGATGTCTTGCAGCAATCACCATGGAGCACTGGTGAAGGCCCAGTGAGCCGCTGCCAGCAGTGCTTCCCAGCCTTGCTGCGCAGACAGAGAAGCGTGTTGCTAAGGCTGTCTGTTCCACGCAGACATGTGTTCACCAGGCATGGAGAGGTTAAACATTCAACCCCCTGCCCTGAGAGTGGCCTTTACTAACAAAAGCTGATCAAGCTCTTTTTCTACTTGAGCTGAGTAGAAATAACAGAGAGACTAACTGGGGTGCCTCCCGGAGTCTTACCAGAATCAGACAGGTAGGCAGACAGACAGACAGCCAGAATGCCTGACTGACTGATTGCACCCTCCTCCTTTTGAGGTCCAATGTGAGCCACTCACAGGGAGCCAGGAATCCTCCTCCAGATCTCCAAAGGGACTCAGGAATCTGAAGGGCACATTCCCCTCAAGACCTGGGGAGGTCCTTGTTCCATCTACAAGGGCCATGACCATTGACCAGAGGTCAGTACCATCAGTCTTCCTGGCTGATGGGCCAGATGTAGTGCCAACCAGAAACACCAAAGTGACACCCAGAATTTGGAGGGTTTATTTACATTGACAGGCACTGAGATCATTCCCAGAATATCAGGCCCTGATCTCTGGTGGCTTAGGGCTTATATGGGATAAGCAAGCAGGAAGTACAGAGGCAGCATGGCTTGTCAACTGGAAATTGGTTTATACAGTGTGCATCTCAGCAGCCAGCTGTGCACCACAGTGACCAGTGTTTCTAAGAGACAAAAGTAATGGGAACTAGGACTGGAACTATTCTCCGGGCAACTAAGAAACTGAGGTATGCTAGGGGAGGCATTTTCTGTTACAGTAATAGGTCTATAGGTATTTATTATTATTATTATTATTATTATTATTATTATTATTATTATTTAGACTTTATTTTCATTATTGATGTGGTATATCATGTCAAAACAAATTGTCATTCCAGATATAGACAGAATACACATTTTTCCTCGATGTTCCATTCTGTTTCCTTGTCAAGGTTATCGTTTCTGGAAAATTGTCAATATCACGTGTAAGAAAGCTCACAAGTAATCACTACACCAGTTCTAGTTAATGCTTATGTGGCCTGTGGCCAAGTTCTATCTGGTTTTCCTTCGTATTTTTCTAAATCCACACTGTCACTTTTCAAGGGGCCAGGGGCCCTGTCATGCAGCACTCTTAGTAACATGTTCCTGCCATCATTTCTAGATTACTTCTCTGATTACTTGATTGTGAGGCAGAAAGTGTAACACATGCCCCATACCAGGAGGGTCAAAATTAAGCAAAATGACATGAGCCTGGAATTACGTAGGCACCAAGTAAATGGTAGCTATTGGTTGTTGAGAAACAAAATGCCCGATGTAGAATGCCATCCATATCACCTGTGGGGCAACAGTGCAGTGCGGGCCAAAGCAGACTGACTGCAGAGCAGCTACGCTTAGTGTCATGAATCTAGGCCTTGTTTGGGTCTCTTGTTTTGACATCCCGAAGACAGTTGTGCTCCCTTGAGACTACCATCTATTCCAGTCATCTATTCCATCTGTTCCTGCTATGGTTCCTTTTTGGGAAAGGGGGACTCTGAATGTTTCCTGGATAAAATTAACTGGTTCTGTTCCTTTGGGGCCATGGATTAACCATGTACTTCACAGTAATCATCACCTGTTATTTCAGAGCTCAACCCAAGGGCATGCTGCAAGGTTTTGCTCTCCTGGTCTCTCTAATCTCACCTGTCCCCTCTTCATCTCTCAAACTGGTTAGGGATCAAGCTACCTTGTTCTGTCAATCTAAAGTTCTTTTCTATGGGGCCGGGGAGATGGCTCAGTAGGATAAGCGCTTGATGGGTAAACACAAGGATCTGAGTTCAATCCCCAGTTCCGAAAAAAAAAAAAAAATCTTCTCTATATAAAGTTCTTTTCTTTAAGTAAAAATCAATGAGGTAAATTGCATAAAAGTTGCTACCATGCAAATGACTTTTTTTTTTTTTTTTTTTTTTTTTTGGTGGAACCAGGGATTGAACTCAGGCCCTTTTGCTTGAAGGCAAGCACTTATTCTATTGAGCCATCTCCCCAGGCCACAAATGACATAAAAGATCCTCAGGAAAGATTTTTATTCCATGTCCTCTCTCCTTCATAGTCTCTCCTTGCATTCAGAAACCTCCCTGAATTTCAATGAGTAATGACATCCCAGTGTAAGGAAGAAGAGACAGGATAACTTACCCTGGCTCCATTGAGTTTAAACTGGAGATTTCTTTGAGAGTCATTTACCAAATAATTATAGTCAATTGATACAATAGTCCCTTGGCCTATTTATAATATAAATCTTTTATTTCTTCTCTATGCGTATTTGCTTTCTGTTCATTTTCTGTGTGTTCTTTCTTGCCATAATTCAGGATACAAAACCCTATTGTCTTTTGATCAAAAAGTGAAGTGTGTGATCTAGGAAATGATCAAGAATATGCAGACGAGATTGCTAGGAAAATTATTTTACCTATGTCATTAATTTTCTCTATAAACGTCAAGCCCTAGAAAATACTGAGTTGGCACACTATGTCTTCTGTGACTTTCTCTCAAAGAAAAGTCCAAATCGGAATAAAATTTTCATTCAATGTATTGTTTTTGCAGAGCAAAAATTGTAATCTAAATAAACATTCGGAGGAGAAAAATGAAAATGTACGACTATTTTTCCCTGTAGAATTAACAGTGTAAATATGAAAAACATATAGGGTGAGATGAGATGAAGGAGACTGGTGCTGGTAATTGCGGGCCGATGTCCACTGAGGAAATGGAAGCAAATAGAAAGAGGAGGCAGCTAGTTCTTGGGCATCACTCAAAGAAAAACACACACACAACAAGGAAGTTCATTTTATTTTACAAAATTTTCCTTCTTATTTCAGATGTTTGTGCAATGAGTTCCACTCCCGGGATTCTGGTTATTTTGGCTAATGTTATTTGCAGAGTCTATAAACTCAAAGGAGGTTAGTGCTAAAGAGGATATGAGAGAGCATCACATCATTGTGCTATTTAAAAAAAAAAAAAAAAAAAAAAACTCTCTCTGCTCTAGAGAGCAGAGGGTTGATAGGAACTTGTGAGGCCTGGCTGCGATTCTGTAAGAAGTAAGACGTGGCTCTCGCTGCAGAAAGTTAAATGGACTTCCCCTCCCCCCACCACCAGAAGCAGTCACAGAGTTGTCTTACTGTGCAGCCACATCAAATATGTCTGCTGACCACAAACAGCCCATGAATTCCAACTTGTGAGCACTAACAGTTTCTGTTACACAGGTGAGAGCACTACAGGGGTAGTGACTATAGGTTATGCAAACAGAGTGGAACTGAGTCTAGGGACTGTCTGGGATCCAGACATATTCACGTTAAAGGGTTCAGTCTGAAACTATGAAGGGAGAAACGTGCAGGTGTTTTATGCAAGCAAGTCTTGCTAGCTGGAATAAAACCATAAGATGAGAGGAATGTAGAAGTTTTATAAACACTAAGGCATTGGGATCAATAAAAGAGACCCAAACCTTGATTGAATAAAACATCTTGCTTCCACCTCATTGCATCCTTGTCCATATTGATCAGCTGTAATAGAGCATGACAAAGAGTATTGATTAACTGGGGCAATCCTCAGGGGGTTGGGATTTAAAAGCAGCGGTAGACTATCAAGAAGGCTATTTCCTACATACCCCTAAAATGAGCAAGGTCGCATTGAAAGGGGCTGGGGCAGAAGGGGTCCCGTACCAGCCTCAAGCTGGCAAGTGGCTGACTAGAGGTAGAATAGACTTCATTTTTCACCTACAAGTTACAGATAAGCATGTGTTGGTTACTGTCTTATAAATAGCTGCAAGGCATTTGCCTGGCTTTCTGTAATATTGATTCCTAAAACACTCTCAAAAACAACAAAAATGGATTGAGTGCATACTTCTACATTTATTCCCTACTTTAAAAACCCAACAGCAAAAAAAAAAAAAAAAAAAAAAAATGTAAAGGACAGAAATCTATTAAGACATGGGAAGTAAAGGAAAAGATGGCTATATAAAAATTTCAGAAAATTGTGGTGGCTAGAAGGAGATAAAGCCATAATAATACATTCACAGACCCTAGATAATACCTGCATTGAAGATTATTGCAATGTTTGAGAAACAATCAGACCCCCAAATTTCCTCTCCTTTATTTAGGAGACACCCAGAGCCTTCTGTGGCCAGGGGTAGAGCTTTGTCCTGAAAGGGGGAACTGGAGGCTCTCAGGAAGGGACTGAGCTATCCATGCCTAGCCAAGATCCTTCTCTAAGAGGTACGATGGACAGAGCACCTGAACCATGAAACACCTTAATGGGGAAATCAGGCAGCAGGTGAGCAGCCGGGGATGTGGTCATGCACTTAGGAATGCAGGTCTTCAGGAAGCACGAGGTCATCATCTCCCTGGAAAACAGTAGTCGTGTGGGGAGGGAACTGTGATGGGCATGTACTCCATGCCTTGAAGACTGATGTAAAGAAAAATGAGTGTTGAGACAAAGGGAAGAGAGAGAGAGGGTAGTGTGTGTCTTACAAATGGAGAGAGGAAAGACAGGTCAGCCCTCTGCTTTTGTAGAGAGAAATCAATATTTTAAGAATAACAAGTCAGCATACCATTCAGAGATACAGAAAACAGTGCCAAAATAATCAGGTTAGGAAAAGGGAGGTAGTGTGTTGTAGGATTTGTTTGATGACAGCCGCACCTTGCAGAGTGATTCAGTTATTTAAACTCTAGTCCTATGTATTTGAAAATATAAAAATGTATGATGTCTTCAAGGTTTTAAAATGGGCTAATAAGAGTAGGTACAGATACATGTTCAAAATGAAAAATTAGTGTTTATCTCAATAGCCAGAGGCAAGGCAGACCAAGAAGCATTTTCTCCCCTTCGCTGCCTCTTTTCTAGCAGAAGACAGTCCCCATAATCCTGCAGCAACGCCTCATCCCAAGTGAGCAAGTGGTGAGTCCAGCTTAGGAATGTGAGGGCCAGATGGCTCTGGCTCTCTCATTTTTATTTTTCCTTTACTTTTGATTGTATTTCTTTGGGCCGGTATTTGATCTTTCACAAAGTCAAAATTATTTTCTAAGAATCATGGCATCCTGTCATCTTACAATATTTTTTGATGTTCATGGCATCTTCTTCCCTGAGTCCTTTGGAATCAGTGAGGGGTGTGCCTGTTACTTCCAGCGGTCAGGGTAAAATGTCAGTGTCAGATGTTGCGCTCGTGTCTTAAAACATACCATGCTTGGCAGTCCTGGATATGGAGCTGTATTTTTTATTTACAAATATAAAATGTATATATTTATGGAATAGAGTATGTTGTTTTGATGTTTGTGTGCCTTCTGCAATGACCAAGTCAAGATAACTTACATATATGCATTCCTTCACAAGTCAAATTTTTGTTCTGAGAATACAGAATTATTTCTTAATGCTCAAGTGTACAGTATATCACTGTTAACTATCATCAGCATGATGCACAGTAGAGTTCTATGTGTACTCCTGTCCAACTCGAATTTGTGGCACTCTCTCCCCAATTCTTCTACCCTTCACTTATACCATCTCTCTAACTCTCTGTTTCTGTGACTTTGACTTGTTAAAGTTCCTTATATCAAAGCGACCCAGCAGTCTGTCTTTCTGTCTTTCTAGTCCATGGGTTCACCTGTATTGCCACAAATTACAAGATACCCCTTACTTTAAGGCAAAATCATAAGCTATTGTGCTCACATGTTTATTTTTTTCATCCATTCCACCATTTATGGACACATAAATTGATTCCATGTGTTGACTAATGTGAATAATGCCGCTGTGAGCAATGATGCTGGGGTAAATTATCTTTTTGACGTTCTGATTTCGTGTTTGGGAGCTGTATGCCCAGAAGTGGTATTGCTACATCATATGGTAGTTTCATTCTTAATTTTCAAAAAGGTGCAGTGTTTTCCATTACGGCTGCACTAATCTGCATTCCCACCAGCACTGTGCCAGCGCTCGTGGTCTGCCCATCCTCCCTAGCACTTGCATCTCGACTTTTTTGGTAGAATCCTTTCTGAGAGGTGTGAACTAATCTGGGTATCCTAGTGTTTTATATTGTGTGGTAGCTTACAGTTTTGTGTAATGAAGCTCCACATTCTTTACTTTTTTCAGCTTTGAAGTTCTTGTTCTCATGAAAGCTACAGGCCCTGTCTTCAGAAAAATTCCACTGTTGAGATTTTATATGTATACTGGGAGAATGACAGAATCCCCCGTGCCCATTCGGGGGCCACTTAAATGTCCCTGAGCCTGCTATGAGTCTAATCCATATCATTTTTCATACAAATTCTAAACAGTTCTGAATTAAATGACTGAATAGATCCAAACAGAAGAGATCTAGTTCCAGCTGATATATTGGGTGAGAACAAGGACACACAGAGAATGTACTGCTTTATTTTATGTCTTTGATATTCCTCTTGGAATAAGAATTGCTTCTCAATTCCTTTTTCCTTTGCTCCTTGGATGCTGTCTGCCCTTGTACCCACCTCTGTACAGCCTGCAGCAATACATAAAGAATGTCTTCTTTACCACTCAGACTCCTAAATTTCCAGCCTCAACTTGTAAAAAGTGTCCTCGACAGTATATCTTGGCATTCTAAAATAAATAAATAAATAAATAACACTTGATTATGCCCAACTTGTTCTACATATTCAAGGCTGCCATATGGCTTCAATGGATATCTACTGAAAATGTATTTAATATCTCATAAAACCTACATAAAGATGTCAAATGCCCATAATTAAAGATGAATCCTCTTTGAGAGATCTCTTTACCAATTAGCCACCTGGAGCTGTCTGACCAAGTCCTAATCAATTAGCCAGTTGTGGATGTTTGAAGATGTACAGGTCCTAAGGACAGCTGGGAATTGTTGGCGAGTTTAGTAGTGATGACAGTGCCAGGAAAACTGCATCCAGGGTGTTCTCACTATGAAAATGCCTCGTTCGGTGCCATCCCACTCCCTCGGGTAATCACCCTCGGGAGGAACTGAGCAACATCACTCCAGCCCTGCCCTTTGCATTAGTGGAATGTTCAGGGCTGTGTGTGGAGCCACTGAGAGCAGCCACTGGAAGCCACTCTCTGAATTCACCTTCCTCTCTTGGTCTCCCCTTCCTTTCCATGAAGGACAGTCACATCACAAGTCCTCGGCTTGCAGCACTGACCGATCACAGTAACTTGTGGTCATTCCCCTCTCTAACCAGGCGGTAGCAGCTGAGGGAAATGCAGACCTTGGTGTCTGTGGCCACGTATAAAACAAGGCAGATGCCCATGGCACCGTCCCAGGCTCCACTTCTCATTCTAGCACATTCGCTCCATTTTCTGTCTGTCGCTCACTTCTCTTTTGTGCATATGGTAGCAACATTACTGTTCTCTCCTGCTCCAAATATCCTGATGACTTCCTGATGGATCACACAGGCTTGCAGAATGTTTTCTATAAAAAATAATTTTCCTTCTCTGGCCTTAAAAACAAAAAGACCATTCCAAAGCATGACTATTTATGTCATTAAGGTGGACTATGGGAACATGCTTTTTGTAGAAGATGGCCAGAAGACAAGAATTCGAGAAGATCCTTAGTGGAGCTAGGGCAAGAAAGGAGACAGAGGAGGATACGGCAGTGTGTATGCTGTGCAGACACCTCAAAGGGTGGACAGGTGCTGGCAGAGCAAAAACCCCGGGGGTGGTTACCCAGCAACCCATTTCCTTATGGATACAGAGTTGGCTGGGAAATGGTGTTAATTTCTGCAGGTGTTCTTAAGAAACAGCTTAGGAAAGTTGGACTTGAAACTGAACAGAAGACTGAAATTTATGTTTAGAAGAAACAGAATGTTGCATGATTTCAATGGCAAAGGAATATGGCTAGAGCTTTCAAAAGTAAAGGAAGTCTTAAATTACGTGATGCAAACCATCTCCTTGCAGCTTAAGAGAGGAGCGCTCTGCTCCGGGCATTTGCAGGTTGGGGTAGCGTTTCCTAAGGGCTGTTGATCCTCACATCCCCAGCTGGGAGTATCACTTCCGCCTCTACCACCCAAGAGGCAGGGCCAACTGTCCCTCCCCAGAGTGGGACTGCCTCCTTCTGAGCAGGGACAGTTCTTAGCATCTCCTAAACACATACAACTGACATGGAACAGCCTCTAGTTGCATTTTCATTTGTGTTCCTCCCTGTTTGCTGGAGTCTGTCTCCTAGAATTGCTGTCTTCACTGTGGGAGGTTTAACTTTTCAAAAGCAAGCACCAGTATCTGTTTGGCTTTTCCCTCCATCTCTTGATGGTGTTTAGGGTAATATAGTGAATAAGAAGCCAACATAGGAATTGACTGATACGTTATTTTGATGTGGGAGGCATGTATCTACACCTCTGGGCAGTATCTTATTTTCCTTCAATAAAATGTGTCTGAGGTGTTGCACTTTTCATCATAACCAGTATTTAAAACATGAGTCCTAAAGTCACCTGATTTTCCCTTACCTAATTTTGTTCTACACTAATGTGTAATGACGGAAGTCTCACTTTTTCCATATCCACTGTTCGTGCTTTTCAGTGACCCACGAAGAATTACAGCCGGCATTTACTGCACACTTTTCTTTTCAGGGTGACAACTTTTCCTCCAACCAACAAGTATAGGAAGTAGGCACATTTTATGAGCAAGGAAATTAAGAAGGGATGCTTTGTCAAGACTGAGTTCAATGTCAAGAAAAATACGTGCACACAGAATAAGCGCCAAAATAAGGCAGAAAATGCTGATGATTGTTGAACCCAAGAGGAGGGGCATGGGGCCGTAGGATGAGTCTCCCTAATTCTGCACATTTGGAAATATCCATAAAACAAAAAAAATTAAATACAAAAATAGAATTAATAAAATAAAACTTGGCCAGGAGAAAAGGTGTATTTTCTTCTCTTTCTAATCTGCTTTGAGTTAGTTGACTGCCTCCCTTTGGAGCAGAAGACACTCCCGATGGAGCGCTCTGCTCCGGAAATCCTTCCTTAGTTCCATTACCTCCACGGCCTTAGCTGCTCCTCTGTCTCAGGAGCCTGTTTGGGTCCCAGGAAGACATACCAGGATGTCATTAAATAACTTTCATGCCCTCTTCACTCTGACAGCCTGTAAATTTCTCAGTAGCTTTTGCCTGTGTTAACACTTCTCTTACATGTTGCCTGCACTGCCTCCTCGTTTTCTTATTGTTAACTGAAGAATTGTTCATCTCTATTTAGACTCCAGCTCCGCATCTGCTTTATGCTGCTCCATCTGTTCTGTATTGTACTTTTTTAAAAATATAAATTAGGTGCAGGGTAACATTTAAAGAAACAGTGAAGAGTGTGTGAGTCCTGAGCTTTCTTTCTCATACTGGGACAGTTTCTTAGGCTATTAACAGAAGTGTAAATGGTATTTCATTACCATGTAGAAACCAACTGACCTTTGAAAATTTGTGAAATTGCTTTTCTTCTGTTCTTTTTCTCCTTGGCTTAGTCCTTGGCATTATCCAAAATCCCCTCCTAGAACAAAAAGATGTACTTTCCCTGAACAGACTGTGAAAAGTCAAAGTCTTCTGCACCAAATAAGCCAGTATATGGTGTGCTGAAAATTCAAAAATTTCATGTGTCTGTACATATGTCTCCCCGAGGTACTAGGGGCGAACAGAGAAAAGACTGCCACAGTGTGTGACTCCAGTATGTTGGGGTTCAAGTCCTACTTCTGCTACTAGCCCCCACCAGGTTCAGCTTTGCCCTCTGCAAAGTAAGAGAACTAGCACCTTCCTGATGGTGCTGTCATGAAGGTAAGCTCTGAAGAGGGGCCAGCACAGGGTCCATCACCTGCTGCAGAGCCTATGTAAGTGGGCAGTAGCCGCCATTACTGAGAACTCCTGTTCCTGGCCACAAGCGAAGCACTAACTGTGGGCATGAATAGCAGCACACACACACACACACACACACACACACACACACACACACACAACTAGTATGTTTTTCTTGTTGCCAGATTAAGTTGAAAGCTGTTCTCATATTAGCAGCAACTTAGAAAATGTAGTTGCCAACAATGCTCCAAAAGAAGGTCTTTAGGGCTGACACCCATTTAGTGTGTCGTATTCACTTTGGGTGGAAACTCTTGCTAAAATGTGAGAGTCTCGTTGAATTCATATTTTTTCTTTTTGTCTACCAAACTGTCATTGTATGTAGCCTCAGAGGTGGAGGCTTTCTGACATGGGTGTGGCTAGGACAGAAGTTCCTTGCTTTGATTTTGTTTTGTTTTTGAGGCTATTGATGAAGAATTCAAAAGAAGCACTGTTGGATGCTCGGGGGAAGTCCAGACGTTGCCTTATGTCTGTTTTCTGTAAAGTTGAAAATGACAAAGAACATCGGTGCTAATAAGTAGGACTGTGCCTGGTAGAGTTCAAAAACATAATGTACTACTTCTGAGGAAATCGAAGGCTTTGATGAGGGCAGTTTTTTGACAAATGAAAAAACTCTGAGATTGATTAAAATTTGATTGTACCATCTGTATTCGCTCATTTACACTTTAACAAACATTTACAGGGTCGCTTCCTTGTGCCAGGCACTTTGTTAGACACTGGAGCACTAAAACAAGTAGCAGTCTTGCTGGTGTAATAGCCTAACCAAAGGAAAGAGAGAGTTTTATTCATTTCTGTAATTTGAGAATTTCTGAAAGAGGCTTATTGCTGCTATGTGGCCTGGCTTTACGTAGCATCACAGAACTAGGGAGTACTCAGGCAATCATAGCAGCGTGGAGTAGGGCCACCCTTTCCCTCAAATGAACAAGAAGAGGTGGCTACTGCAACCTGGAGAAAGACCAGCTAGAGAGGCCAATGTAGGGTGGCCTGCCAGGAAGGTAGCCACAGAGCACACACTCCAGCTCATTCTTCTGTTGTGTCTGGACCCCACTTCCCATAACAAATGCCCACTGGAAGCCACCAAGGGGGCACCCACTGAGGCCTGGAACTGGACACATTAGTGCTAAGAAGGGGAAGAATCTAGCACTTGCATGAGCCATCATCTCAGGATACTCAGAGTGATGATGGAAGCAAGAGACACTAGCAGATCAGTTTCACGTCCTCTGTCATCCATGCTGTGCTACCTTACGGTGCACTGTGAGAGCCCAGACCATCGAGTCCCTAGCTTTGGCCTCGCAAAGTGTTTATCCTGTATCTCCAGGGCTGACTGTGAGTTTTCCGAATGACCCGGAATGAAGGAAGAATATCACAGGGGGCAGAAGAAAAGGCAAATGCATAATTACAGGCATGTAAAGCTCACTTAGGAGTTGTCCAGGTAATGGGAGCATACAGAGTACAGAGCACAGGCAGTGGGATTGGGATTTTGTGAGGCTTTGACTTTGATTATGGAGGGCTACTATCCAGCATCACTAGAACATGCTTAGTAACCCACAGGCCTCCTGAGAGGAAAGTCTGCCTTGTTCCCCATTGTGCTTGAGGCCTAGAACAGTGGCTGGTGCAGCCCTGGTGCTCAGTAGGTGTTTGCAGAGTGAATCAACACATAGACTAAGAGCTTCTGTTCCAGCACATTAAGTCCAAATCTTCTTTTTCGTTCATTAAAATTAAACTGGATACATGTTAGCCACTGGTACTACTTCAGTTCATCTTTTTTTGTTCTACAAATAAGTATATCTTAAGAACAGTGGCTTTGTAGAGCAAGCGCCAGATGAGGAACAAGGCCATCTCTATGCTGGGAAGCATTGCTCAGCCTTCTCTTTCTCAGCTCTCCTATCTCAGGTCATAGTGAAGATGAGATCAAAGGAGGCTTGCAGGCAGAAAGCGCTTGACAGATAAGATGCAGGGGTGCTCTTCCTCCCATATCAACAGGGACTGAGACAGGTCATGTAGGTGAGGCCTTCAGATTATTACATTGCAGTGTGCCATCCAACCGGGGTTGCTTAGTCTTGGTTCTGTGCATATTTGGGGCCAGGTACTTTGTTGTGGAGACCTCTCCTGTACATCATAAGATGCCAGGCAGCATCCCTGGCCTCTGTACATGAGTACACTAGTACTCCCAACACCATGACCACCCATTGTGACAGCCAGCCCATCTCCAGTCATTACTGTATGTCTCCTCGCCATTCATTGTCCCCTCACTGAGAACCACCACATGGTATACTTCCTTTCATTTTTTTAAAATGAATCTTTTACTTACTTATTTGTTTGTTACAGGTTCTGACTACACAGCTTGGACTCATAGTAATCCTCCTATCTCAGCCTCCCCAGTGCTGGGATTACAGGCATGACCCGCCACCTTTCATTCTTGACTTCTCTATAGAAATCTTCCTAAAATGTGTTAGTTACAAACTTTGCCTTTGAACAATGTGCTCTCCTGGACTGTCATATAAGAAAACTACTGGAAGCACCCTAAGCTCTTTAAGACATGGCAAAATTATTTATCTGCAGCCCTAGTCTGCTATATTTTTGCAGACATTTTGTCTGTCTCATGGCTTTTTCCTTCTACTTTGCTTGTGTGGCTGACAGCTGTCATTTGCCTCTAAGTACTGAAGTGCACTAATTTGCTATTTCTAATCTGCTGTGAATTTGAAAGATGGTTAGCTAGCTTTTATATGATGCATCTAAAATGAGACTCCCCAGTCCTCCAGTTTGGGCCTGGGTGTACAGGAACCTGGCAGGTGGACTTTCTTTGTTTATTTCTTTGCACCCCAGAGACCTTCTTCCTCTGCTTAAGGCGTCTGCCATGGAAGTGTGCTGTCACCACTGTCAGTATGAACAGGACTTTATGATGTTAGCCTCTTCCGCTTTCCTGTTTCCTTGATGTCGGGTGAAATCAGAGAAAGGTGAACCATCTGATAGTAGTTCATGCGTTGCTGCCAAGCGTGTGCAAATATTTCAGAAAATAGTCTTCTCACTGTCCTCCTCATTCTTGCTTCCTTTAGAAATTCTTTGGGGAGCGTATGCCATTCACATGGCCCATGAGGCCACAGAGGAGCCAGGTTCAATACATGCCAGTACGACATTCTAAGTAAGGTATCACCGAGCATGGCAGCACGCTGCCAGGCACATAGTAGGCACTCAAAACTATATTCATGTACGGAAGCCCTTTTACAGATGACAAAAACTAAGTAAGTTTCCAATTGCTGGTATGAAGAAAGAAAAAAAAAAAAAACTTGTGTAGGATGTGGCAAACTAAAGATAAGGACTTCAAAACTCCAGATGAGGAAAGTGGTTGGTAATGAAAGCGCAGGCTAAGCTTTCATGTCACAGATAAAGAGAGCTGTAATAGTCCCAGAGGGGTAAAATGAAATGACTGAGCGCAGCCCATTTCCTGTTCCGCTGCGCCTCTCTTTTAAGTTCACAGACTGGGAACGGCCCAGTGCATTCCAGCTCTTGGGACGAACTCACCTTTCATTTCCTCCATTGCAAGTGCCTGTGTTTTTCAATGGACGGAGGGAAAGGTGAAAACGCTCAGTGTCTGGCTGGCTCCAGTGGGGAGAACCTCTGGTATCTCTAACAGCTTGTTTGTCTGGGTTGTTAGACTATTTTTGTCTGCTGTAGCACAGAGTAACCCCTCACACTAGAATAAAGCAATCTGCAGTGCAACACTTAACTGAATGGTGAACAAAGTCAGGGGAAGGCATTTCATTTAAAAATGGTTCTGTGCTAATAAAAAAGAGATCAGTTTTCAGGATGACTCTGAACCCTGGAGAAAGAAAGGCATTTGACTTGCTCTTATTTTTCAAGGTCATGGTTGGTCTTAACAGGCCCCGTAGGTGACAGGCCTCAAGATGGTTGTTCTAGTCACAGGTTCTTAAGAAAGCAGGCTATGACGGACCAAGTCATGCCAGGAACATGAAGCCAGAGGTGTCATGCCAGGAGTTCTGTGGACAAGATCAAGACACTTAGGCTTGACCAGAGTGAAGAAAATAGGCAATTCTTGTTAGATCCACAAATCCTGAGAACACAATAACCAACTATTTGTATCTTGGAAAGGCAGCCTTACTTAGAAAAGATCTCTGCATATCCCGTGGGTTCTATATTCTCAGCACTTCAGATAGGTCACCAGTTAATTGGGGTAGGTTAATGGTTCTTTTTACTACGGTGGCTTTTAAGCACCTTTCTAGTAGAAAGTGTTTGATTAAATTGTAGGCCGCTGGGAGAAGCATAGCTCCCCTACCGTTTGGTCTTCCACAAACAGACCAAGAATGAGGTGGGTTGACTTTGGTGCATGATGGGTGCCTGCCCTTGTTTTGAGCACACTCAGAACAAAGGGCAGCTCTCACTGGTCCTGAACACCTGTCTATGGGATGACTGTGCAGGATCTGGGCAGGTGCACTGGGCATGTGTCAGGATAGAGAGGTGTGAGGTACACTGGGCCCAGGGTCAGTAACTGAGGAGGGGAGAAGGAAGCTCAGCAATAGCAGGGCCATGCATTTGCTAAATGCTAGATGTTGTATTGTGATCTGCTGGAATTCAGGGTATCCTAGAAAACACATTAAACCAAGCATTCATCAGCTGAAAGGAATACCTGAAAAATATACCCAGATCCAGTGTGGAGTCAAGATGCTTCTGCTGCCTGCTTTGTAATTATTTATTGGTACTCCAGATCAGGGTCATCTACATATACATGATTTACGAGAATTTCTACAAGCCTTTAAGATAAGAATTACTGTTTGTATTTTAGGGACTGAAAAAATGGGGGCTTCATTACCATTTGCTTTGAACTGAAGCTTGGTTTATGCCTTTTGCTGGGTTTTCTTTGAGGTGCAGCCTGGGAAACTACCCACCCGGGGTAGCTCTGTGCCCATGAGAGTACAACCTCATACAAAATGTGAAAAGAAAGTGTTGAAACGTAAGCCATGTGTAATTGGAAGGCTGACCACATGTGTTTACTCTAGCTAAAAAGAGTAAGTTCTGAATGAAATAAGTAAATATATGAGTACATATGTATGTCTACTTATTATTTAATCTCACAACCACTATACCTAGAAAAATTCTGGGGAAAAAATAGATTTTAAAATATTGATAATAGCCTTCTCCAGAAGACAGGACCTGGAGTGGTTTTTTTTTGTTTTGTTTTGTTTTTTGTTTTTGTTTTTGTTTTTTTTTAATTCTAAAGAGCTTTAATAAGTAAAAAGCTCCATTATTTCCAAATGTCCACCAAGAAGAAAATGAATACTCAGTTCCACCAGTATTCATGGTAAAACTGAAGAAAAAAGGGAGGAAAGATGAAGACTGATGAGTATTTTTTTTCATACAGATAAATACTGCTTCCTCAAGTAAAGGCTCAACACCACTTAGTAATCTGAGCTGGAGGGAAGAATAACTGGTCCACAAGGTTTTCTTTACATGGTTCTGTACAATGAAATGCCAACTGCACTACTTAGGAATGGCTTGCTAGGACGTTGAAAAAGTGAAAGACTTCATCCTTGTCATAGACGGCCACTTCAGTGGAGCATTCTGTGCACATGACGGGGTGGAAGATTTCTTCGGCTTCTGCCTGCTCTGCCTGATCTTCCTGGTTAGAGCGAAGCTTCTTGTGGCTCCGTCTTTTCTTCCTGTTGTCTGGGTTTTTGTATCTTAGAACCTCCTCTTTGTTGACAGAACAGTTCATCACAAACATTGCTCTATACTGAGTTTTGTAGGATTCATGCCTTTAGCAATCAAGGCATAAAGTGGTCATACAGGCAGGGCAATTCAAGACAGCATCACTATTGGGAACTGGCTGTTGCTGACGTAGCCTCTGTCGTCCAAAACCATGATAACCTCTTCTCTGTGCATCAACCCAGGCCTGGTCTCTATTATCTTTTTCAGGATCATACAGCAATTCATCATTTGTTGGAATCCTGT
>NW_004524755.1:3604671-3618045 GCF_000260255.1 Octodon degus | reverse complement strand
AGAGAGAGAGAGAGAGAGAGAGAGAGAGAGAGAGAGAGAGAGAGAGAGGCTGAACCCAGGGCAACATATGTTCTAACCACATACTCTACCACTGAGATTACACAACCCCAACTGCACAAGTTATATTTTTAAAAGACAAGAAATAAAGGAGAAGTTACCCGCCTGGCTTGTTTTAGACCCAAGCATATTTGGGATTCCCTCCTGCTGTAGCCTGTTCCCCTCACTATATCAGTACCAGCACAGCAATGCAGTTCATGAGATGGATTTGAAGGTGATCCTGTGAGCTTGTTCATTGAAAGTTTGGGTGGGTATCAGGATTCCAAAAGCACCAAGTCAATAGCAGTGGGCCACCTCATGATCATTGGTGATGACAGAACATTTGGGAAAGCCATCTGGAAAGCACGAAGGGAAATCAAAGGGAAAGACTAGGAATATCCAGTCCGAAAGACCCTGGTGCAAGAGGTATCAGTGGAAGCGAGGGAGAAAGCTGACAGCAGAAGTCTCAGCCTCTGTGACCAGCAAGGAGAGGAACAAAGAGCTGATCTCAGAGCATGAGAAAGGCCACAGAAAGATGGAAAATCACAGCCTGAGGGCATGTGGGAGGGACATATTCTGAAAGGCATGGTGGAAAGTTTGAGAAGTGCACAGCCGTGCAGTGGCACTGGTGTGCTGACAAGGAGATCATGTGGTGTTCATGTCAGAAGCAGAGGAACTCTCCTGACTCATCTATCATGGGAAGAGCTGGGGGATGCCAGTAGTGAAGGGAAGGCCCCAGGCCCCGGGGGGACAAAGGGATGGAAACAGTTTCAATACATGTTATTAATTATTGTCTCCCAAGAGCCTGCTGTGGAGATGGATGACAACACAGGTGGTGTTACTTAAGACCACTGCCAGCATAGCTCGCTACATCTTTCCTGGGCATGAATCATAATCTCTGAGCCTTCCTGTTTCCCACAAGGAGGTTGTAGCGCTGATAAAGGTATTGCAAGGATGAAGTGTTATGTTACCCCCAGTCACCTCTGGCTCGAAAGGCCCCGGGGGAAAATGTTCACTGCAGCTTAATACTTGGCATATAGTGAATTAACTCAAGAATGGTTCTTCAAAATTTAAATCACAATTTCTGATAAGTGGCTAGTGGTTTCCATCCCCTCACCCTCTTTGCCATCCTTTATTATTTTGTCCACACCAGGGTGGCCAGTTTTCACATGGATACCATCTACTTTGCTTGCAGAAGACTAAGCTAGAAGCATTGTCATTGCTATGGCTGAGGTTGCCACTGTCATTTTAATATCTCCTAGGACTTAAAAAGTGTTTGAAATAGTTTTCTTGGATACAACAGAACCTTTCAAAAAGGTATAACTTTTTAATAGAAGCGACAGTAATTGCAAGTCCAGCAGTTTAGTTTCCCATGCTGGGCATCTTGCTGGTACATACCCAGTTTTATATTTAAGAATAAGTGGGTTTTATGTGGTTTTTCTTTTTCTTTTTTTTTTTTTTTCAGTACCAGGGATTGAACCTTGTGCTTGCCAGGCAAGCACTTACTCTACTGAGCTATCTCCTGGCCCAGTTAGTGTATTTTGATTTCACATAAGTCACCTCTTTGTGGCCTTTTAATATTCTAGCCATTTGGTCAGATTTTTTTCCTTCAGTGGGCCTGGCCTTGCTTGGGGAATGTTTTGACAAATACAAAGATTGAGTATGTTTATGTTTATATCATCACTACCTGATTCAAGGAAATATCCAAGTGGTATCTCATCTCACCAAAGCAGCCATGTGGGCCAGGCCAGTCTGTGACTTCCTATCTTTCACCAGGTCTCTGGCCGCATTGGTATCTGTGATGTCCCCATACTCAACTTGTCACCATGGGGTCCCTCCTTCTCAGCAACACTACCACACTCTTCTCACTCCACTGCCACCCTCTGCAGAAAGGCCTGGAGCAGCCATGGCCCTGCAATGGATAAGAGATGTCCTTGTCCCCCAGAAAGCTTAGCTCACATTCCTGACATTCGCAAGGAGGATGGAGACTGGGCCAACAGTGAGTCTCAGTGTCCACCTCTCTCATTATGTATAATGCACTCAGTCAGTATCTGGTCCAGGGAATAAAGGGATGGGATAAGGCAGGGAAGAGAACAGGAGGTGAGAAGAGGAGAAAGTATAGAAAATAGAAGACTCAAGGAAAAAGAAGAGGGGAGAGGAGAAAATGAGAAAAGCAAGAAAGGCAAAAAGAGAAGTGGGGGAGATAGCTCGGTGGTCTAAGCGCCTGCCTGGCAAGCACAAGGACACAGGCTCAATCCCCAGTACTGCATGCTGTGTGGGCTCCGCGCCTTTCTGGCCACTGAAACCAGGTGTGATGGCACACTCCTGTAATCCCAGGGCTGGGGAGGCTGAAACAAGAGGATCACTGAGTCCAAGCTGCATAGCAAGTCCCTGTACCAAATAAATAAATAAATCTTTAAAAAGAAAGAAAGAGAAAGGAACAAGAAAGATAAAAGCACAGCTAGGTAGGTAGAAAATGGTGCCAGGCAGGCTGGAGAGCTCAGGTGACCCCAATCATGGTAGAGTGCTGCAACCAGGCAGAAGACACCTGTAGGACCTGAGCCGAGTCACTCAGCCTTGCCCAGCCCACAGAGCAAGGTTTTACAGCAGTGCCTCGGTTCATAGACTGAATTCTTTCTTTCAAATTGGATGAGAACCAAATCAAATTTCCCCCTAAGATCAACATTGGACCTAACCATCAAATTGTAACAGGAGGGAATCAGCCCAGAACCCTCTCTCCATGACCATCTCGGTCGCCGACAGTCCTCCAGGGACCAGCAGAGCTGTGTTCCATGCAGCCAGCATTCTGTAGGGGGACACATTCCCCAGTCCCCCCTTGATGACCCACTAGGCATGACCTAATCCACCACAGGGAAGAAAACAGCTACAGCTTCAGTAGGAGCTAACTTGCAGAACACGGAAAGGATTCCAGGACAAATCTTATTCTGCGTAGCCTCTTTCTGAAGCTAAGGCACCTGCCTACACACACCTTGGGCTCTGCCCTCTGCAGCACCAGTCAGAGTCTGCTGAGAAGCCTTCAGAGAGGAGAGTGTAAAATGGAATGTAGAGATTTATAATTGAAATATCTTTCCCCCTGGGTATCCTTCCCTCTTATTTTTTTTTTAATGAAAATTCAGTCAACTGAATATTGAGTTCCCCAAAGAAGACTCCTCAGCTGTGGATGACGCTGGGCACAGGGAGAGAAACTCTAGCAGAAAATGACGACTGCTCTTGGCTAATGATCACCTTGCATGGGATTAGGACGGACAAGGTCTTTGAGCTTCACCCCCTCTCAGCTGCGAACTGGGTATTAGGTACAGACAATTGCTAAAAGCGCTTTGCACGAGCCTGCAAACCAAACGGGCGCTGGATCCAATTTTACACATGTACAGGTATATCAAATAAATTTAATTTCCCCATTGAAGGTGCTTGCTTTTAATTCTGGGGCCAGCAGTGCAGAACAGTTTCAAAGATTAAATTCCATTCCGAGAAAGCAGTAGTTGAGGATAGAACTTCTAAGGCACAAGTGACCAGAAAGCAAAGGATTTGGGGACCACATGGCAGAGGTGGCAGTGTGCACAGGTCTAGTGAGCAACTGGCAGGCAGGAAGGGGCAGTGGCCTGGAAAGACCCAAGTGAGTCAATAGCCCAACCCCCACCAGGAAGAAACCCTGTCTCGTATTCATGCCTGCTTATTCCATGACTCGCTTCCCCATTTGGTCCTGGGAGTAATCAACTTTACCTGAGCAATGGTGCTTGCAATCCCATTGGTTGACCATAGTTTTGCCCTACCCCACATCCACCTAGAGAGACCCCTTCCTCTCTACCTTAGCCCTGCATGATTTTGCTCTATAAAAATAACCTGAAAGAGACAGCTTCCTGGGCAACCCGCTCGGGGCCCCCTTCTGTCCTGTTAGAGACAGAAGCTTTCTTTCCCAATAAATATTCTACTCTCAGAAAAAGAAAAAAGGAAGGGATAGTGGCAGGATTGCCTCGGTCACCTCATTCCAAGGCAGATAATCACCCTACTTACAACCAGTGTAGGGTCGGCTTTGTGCCCTGCCGTGGCAGCAGGCGCCCACTCTCCTCTAGGGCTCCTGGTGTTACTCTGCAGTATGTGAGGGCGGAAGCTTGGCTGCCAACCTCTCTAACCACTGGTACACCCCAGGAAGCTGTTATTTTACAGACTCAAGGTGTTTTAGCAATCATCACAGCACACTTCCCCCACAAAGCCTTTCCTACCTTCTGCCCCTCACTCACCACCACCGGCCACCTCACCCTGTGTCTCCTTCGCTCAGCTGCTTTGCACACATCTGCACGGTGGCTGTCCTAACAGGTGGCACTGCCTCCAATGAAGGCCTGCCGCTTGGGCAGTTCTTGTCCCTCTCTGTCAGGAGAGGCTCCGGAAGGTCCCAGGCTTAGAATCCTGTGGACACACAGAACCTTTTGGTAAAACCCGTAGGCCTGAGAAGCGCATGCTGGCTTTGCCAGCTGGGACTTTGCCCAGTGCATTGCATGTGTTCAGCCCTTAGCGGGAAGAACAGTTTATTGACTAACTTTTGATCTCAAGGGTTCTGCCTGCCTGGTGTCTGGTTCTTGAGGCCTTGGGCTAGTTGGGGCTTTTTGTCACACTGAGCAGGTTGGATTCCACTGCTTTAGGGCTCACTGCATGCCAAATGCTGTGTCCAGTATTTCAGATAAAATACCTTGTTTCATTATTATGCAGCCATATCACATTTTCTCTTCTAAATATTAAGACAGTGAGACTGAGAGTTTCAACAGCTCACCGCCAGGAAGCAAACCCAGAACTCCCCAGCCTGTGCTGCCCCTTGTCCTGCTGTCCATTCCAGGTACTGTCCCGACCCAGCTCTCCCTGCCCTGCTAGCACTCTCCTGGTTCAGGCAGGGGAACCCTGGTGCATGTCCCCCTTGGTTGAGTGTCCTGTCCCAAAGTTCTGACACAGCCTAAGATGAGGCCCAGGAAGTTGTGCTCAGCAGGTTCCCCAGCCTCCTATAGAGCCTAGCAGGGTCACCCCAAGGGTGTGAATTCACCCTGGTTCACTCAGAAACTACTCCCATATATGGTCCCTTTGTTACTCAAATGGCAACAACACCCGGATCTTTTCTTCCCCATAATTTTATTGAGAAACAAATAGCAGACACACCCTGATCTTAACACCCATGCCTCCAGCCCAAGTTCACGTTACCTCTCCATCACGACCCTCCAGTTTACCTACACACTAGAACAGGCAAAGGCTCCGTGACTCCTGCCTAGTGCAAGATCGGCCTCATACAGAGAATGCATGGCATCCCTGGAGGCACTGTACGCCTTCCTTGTGAGAAGCTCCCTGCCATCTGAACAACCCTTCCTCAGTGTCTGAGCTGACTTGAGGAGAGCAGAAATCGCGGCTGAAGAAAATTCTGTGATACAGATATTAAATTCTTTTATTTCAGAAAATGAAATAATTGTTAGTTCAAGTAGTATTTTGACAATGGCAGCAGTTCTGCTCAGCGGATGGTCCTTGAGCATGAACAGATTCTCATGCATAAAGAGGTGCTCCTGGCTGTATTTATCTTAAGCTGGATCTGTTTTAGAGAGTTGAGTATTTTAAGGAGAAGTGTATGTTAACAAGTTAAAAAAGTGTTTTAATAGGAATACTTTCTGGGGCTTTTTGTCAGTTAACACTGAACATACTTTAATTGGCTTTCATTTGTCACATTTTGTTCTAGAAGAGAGTGTGTGTCTTCTGAAGTATAGGAAAGGAAGTCACCTACTCACCGGTCGCTTTGTCAGGGAGTGACCAACATGAGGAGTGAGCTTGGCCCAGACAGCGACGGTCCAGCCCCGGTCACATCCCGCACTCGCTGTGCTGCAGCAGACAGGCAGTCTGGCAGTCTTGGTCATCTTCTCAACACCCGCCCTCTGCAGGCACGTCCACACTTTCCTGGCCCCCGGTGTGTCCAGTGGGCTAGTGCTCCTCTTGTCTCCCCAGAGTCAGAGCTGATGCTCCCATGAGTAAGAACAGACTTCTTCTAAGCCAAGAGTAAGACAGGATTCCATGTACAACATGCAGCAGTGAAAAGGAAAATTTATGGTACAAATCACAGATATAGTCCTTACCTTATGAGAAAAAAAAAAAAAAATGGACACAGTTGAGCTACCCTAATTGTAAAATCTGACATCTCATATGCTCCCAAGGGTTGGGGCAATAGCTCAGTGGTCTAAGAGCCTGCCTGGCAAGCTCAAGGATCTGGGTTTAGTCCCTAGAACCACACGCCATGCTGGGCCCAGGAGCCGAGGCAGCCCACCTAGGCATGGTGGCGTACACCTGTAATCCCAGCACTGGGGAGGCTGAGACAGGAGGATCACTATGAGTCCGAACTGTATATAGCAAGACCCTGTACCAAAGAAATAAATAAAAGATTATAAATGAATAAATAAATAAATAAAATGTTCCCAAATCAAAAATGTTTGAATACCACCTAAGTGGAATATTTCACACATGACCTCAAATGATAGGCCATAATCAAAACACAGGTGCACTCATAATATTGTAGACAATTACCTTCAGGCTATGTGTGTAAGTTATATATAAAACATAAATAAATTCCACTAAATAGAAGTTGCATCCCATCCCCAAGATCTCAGAAATTTAAATTCCGGAACATGTCTGGTTCCAAGCATTTCAGATAAGAGAAATACAGCATGAAGTTGTTTTTAGGGTAGGAAACCAATTCACCATTGGGAATTAGGCTATTTCTGCAGTAAGCAAAAAACAGTCTTTACTACATGGGGATTTTATGCAGTCTACTGGCGAAACATCCCTACCAGTCCATTCTGTCGCTCACCATCTGGGTTACTTAGCTTTCTGTGACTGTGGCAAAGCATGTGAGGCAACCAGCTTACAACAAGAAAAAGTGTATTTTGGTCAAGATTTTAGATATTTCAGTCCACGATCTCTTGAGCCCATTGCTTTCGGACATAGGAAGGGAGTGTGTAATAGAACAAAACAGTTTACCTCTTGGCAGCAAAGAGGCAGAGAGGAAGAGAAGGGCTTGTGGTTCCAAAATCCCCATGAAGGAAGGCCATGCCGCAGTGACCAAACTTCCTGTGGCTAGGCTGTGCCTGCTAAGGTCTTACCACCTCTAGTATTGCCACGAGGCTGCCAATCATGCTTCCAACACATTGGTGATTGGGGACACTCAAGACCCAAACAAGAGCACCATCTCTTACCCAACCTTCCATATTAATCCCAGTTGACAGTGACCTCTCTGAGAGCAGAGGCTGTGTCAGTTTTCTTTGTCTTTCATTATACTAAATGCTTAGCGCCATTTTGCAAAGTGCATAAGTATGAAGGAATGAATCCCTTCGAACCAAGCTCCCAATCTTGCCTCCTTTAATTTTATTCTCCATGTGCAAATCTGACACATCACTCCCCTGCCTAAAACCTCCTCACTCTACCTTTTTACCTACTGAGGGAAACTCGAGCTCCTCTGCAGCCATGTTCCAGCCACCTGAACATGGGACTTTCTACTCTAGTAATGCCAAACCCTTTGAAGTTCCTGCCTTTGTGTTTCTCATTAATGTTGCCCATCTTCCTGGAATTGCCTCCCCCATCAAATTCTAGTCCATCTGTTAAATCTCAGCTAAGTCATTATTGCCTTAGAGTTCTATCCCTGTGTCCCAGAGCTGGAGTCTGTGCCTGTCTCTAAAATCTCATATCGGTTCATATCCATGTGCTAACATTCACTACATAATGCCAGGATGATCTATTTTTATATTTTCCTTGAAATGGTTGTGTTTTTCTCCTGCATGTAACAAAAAATCCAACTCAATCTGTAATGTGTTTGTATGCATAAATTGAGAAGACATACACTGACTTCAAGTACAATGTAGCTCATGGTTCATAAACTATTAGGGCTTTATTTTTCTGTTTCTGTTGGCCCTGTCATTTGGGATAACTTGGATTAATCCTTTCATAGTATAATACTTATTTCCACAGCTGCTGGAACAAGTTTTATCATCAATATTCTTGTGAAAAGGAAGGATTTCTCTTCCTCTTACCAACAGACAAAAGTTCTGATTGGATCAATGAAAGACTACTCTTCATTTGTAAACCACTACAAGATGCAAAATATGGTTGGCAGAGACTCTATAGCTGAAAGGGAAGAATGAGGGATAGTTTTGAGGCCACCAACAATGTCCACTCTACTCCCAAGTGGCTCCTAATGGTTGTATGCCCCTGCCACATCCATCTGTGGATTTCTAGCAAGTAGACAGTGCTTGTTACCTACATTGTAGGTATTTGGTATGTATTTACTTAGCTGAAGGGAATAGCCTATTGTGGAGCACTCTGAACCCAATCCCACAAAGCAGACTCTGTAGTCCACCACCATTCTGGACCATCATGCTCTGTAACTCTCCTCTCAAAGCTCTCCTCTTCCACCTTTGCAGTTTTAAGGTCTAAAAGCTGGAGTCCTCTTAGGTCTTGTTGTGTCCTCCAGGCATCTTTTCCATTGTACTGTCCTTCTCGGTAACCACATTCTCCTCTGCTCTATTTGTGCAGTCCATAGCTTTGTTGGAACTTTCCTTCTAACCAAACTCAGCATTTTAAATCATTCTACTGGGTTCTGCTCTTGATTCTCAACATAGTTCTAAGTGCCCCCAACAGTAATCACACCACCACCTCAACATTAGACTGTCAAGAAATTTCTTCTGTCCACTAATTATAGTCTGCTGCCCTTAATCTATGTACAGGCAAGGTCTCTGGACAAGAGCACAATGCAAACCAACTTTCTTCCAAGGCATTACATGCATCATCTTGAGTCCAACCAGTGCAGTCCTTCCCAGCAGAAACCTCCTGTGTCTGGTGTTTACTAGCAGGATTTCTACAGCATTCTGCTCTTCTGAGCTGTCACCACAATTTCCTAGCAAGTACAATTTGAGGCAGTGAGGCAATCCAAAGCTGCTTCTTCAGCCAGCATCTCCAAACTTTTCAAAATTCTTTCCGTAAGCCAGTTCCAAAGGCTCCTAAACTACATGGTCAAGTATAGTGCCACTAACAATCTCTCTTCTCTGGTATAAAAATCTGTCTTAGTTACTTTTTTCTTGTTGCTCAAGATACCTAACATCCAAAGTTAAAAAAAGAAAGGATTTATTTTAGCTCACAGTTATTTCAGTCCTTAATCCACTGGCTCCAAGGCGGAGTAGCATGGCAGAGAGGCATTGAGAGGAAAAACAGCTCATGGTGGGCAGAAAGTAGCAAAGTAGCAAGCAACAAGACACAACCTTCTTTCTGTCCCTTGTATTTTATCTAGGCTACTCATCCCTAAAGTGGGTATCACTCACCCCCAGGAAGGCCCTCCCATTATCCATTGTCACAACTACAGCAAACCAACCAATGAACTGATTTAGTAATCATGCATTCCTAGTCCCAGCGTCATACACTTAATCCTGGCAAACCACATCCTGGATCCAACCACCTCTGAAAAGTCCCACCTATGACTGCATAAGGCTTTGGGGCACCTCTAGACACAGCTGTAACAATATCCTTGTTCACTTTTCTGTTTCTGCTCTAAGGCTCCACCATGCACTTTTTTCCCATCCTTCCACTAAATGAATTTTCTGCCTAGAGTGAATTCCCATTGCCCTTATTCTAGATCACCTTTTCTTAGTCAAAATTCACCATAAATACTACCCCACTTCCTCACCCTGATCCAAAAAAGATCTACCTATTTAAAGATGGCTACCCAGACAACTGGATGATTCACTGATAAATGCAGGAACCTACCCAGAAATGAAAAATTCAAAAGAGATCAGTGTACCAATCAGTCCTTTTTTACTAAATATTCTCTAATACTCTGGTTTCTCTTCAGATTGAATAAATCTTTTTCCCTTTAAATATTCCACTAAGGCAGCTGCTATGTATCTTTTGATTGTTTGTACAAAGGAAGAGTATAGCAGAATAGAAAGAGACAAGACTTTGCAAAGAGATCTGGGTCAAAAGCTGGTATCACCACTTCTTAATCCTGTGAGATGTTGTGCAAACCCTCTTGTGTGAAACATCCATAATAACAACTACAACATAGGATTATAATAGGAGTTAAATAAGATCAGCTGTGTGACATTCCTGGGACAGTTCAAGGCCAATCAATGCCAAACTCACCTCTCCATGCAGTGCAGCAGCCAATGCATATTATTATGTTTCATGTTGGTTCTTCAATTCTAGTCTTCAAGTAATCCAGGCTGAGTTGTGTTTATTAATTTGTTTTGTTCCTATAGTGCTAGGAACTAAACCCAAGGAGATCATGTGTGGTAGGCAAAGCTTCTACAGTCAAACCATCACTGAGCCATACCTCTGACCCCAACCCAGACAGCTGAGAAACTCAGAATTACTGGAGCAGCCATCTCAAAAGCTAGTCTGGCCCCACAGTGTCTTAGCAGAAGAAGGTAGCAATGTTCCATATTTTGTCCAGCTCCCCACAAAAGAAGCTATCTACCTGTCTTGACATGCCCAGGTTTTGTTCGCTGGATGAAGAGGAGAATGAATGGCTTGCCTGCCATGGTCACGCTGGAGCCCTAGATAAGATAGGTATGAAAGTTGTGATCGCTGTGGATTCTGAAGAGCCTTCAGTGCTCTCCAGCTCCTCTCCCCGGGCTCATGTTTCCATGAATGCTGCCTCTGTGATAAAAATGTCAGTCTCATATCTGTTTCCAAAAATTAACCTGCTGAAAATGTGTAGCAGGGAAGACAAATTGTGCGTAGACCGACGTTAGGCACTTTGGATTTGTTGTCGGACATCCCTGTTCATGCAACTCTACACAAGGCTCTTCCTCAGTTATTTCTTCACACCTTTATGCCTCCCTTTAGTTCCTCTCCATGCATTTCATTCCCTTCTATTCCCTGTATTTTGTTCTCTTTTCTTCAGGAAACAAAATAGAATTCTTCCTTCTGTCACTTTCAGATCATTTTATCATCAGGGTTCATTTTGACTATTAGTCCCCCTCAAGCCTGTGGAGCTCATCAGAAATTTTATGAAACAAACATCATTCCTCCCCCAAAGGAACTGTAATGGCAGCTATTAATAATTGTTGTTAATAATATATTCATTTCATAGGAATAGACATTTCACAGAAGAAGCACAAATGGCCAATAAATACATGCACAACAACCAACATTGCTGGCCATCAAAGATATTCAAGAAAAGGGGCGATATTCAAGAGATCAAATCATTACAGCTGCTGGCGAGACTTCAGAGCAAAGGGAGCCCTTCTGCCTTGTCAGCAGGACCGTAAACTAGTACAGCCCTTGTAGAAATGTGTATGGAGACGCCTCAGAAAACTAAAACTAAAAAAAAACAAAAAAACTAAAACTAGACATTTGGTTTGAGCCAGCTATTTCCCTTCTAGATATCTTCCTGAAAAAGTTAAAGATGTTATATTACCATGATATGTGTATACCCATGTTTATAGCAAAGCAATTCATATTAAATCTTGGAAATAGTAGACACACACAGAGAGAAAAAGAGAGAGAGAGAGACAGAGAGAGACAGAGAGAGACAGAGACAGAGACAGAGAGACAGAGAGAGACAGAGACAGAGAGAGACAGAGAGAAAGAGAGACAGAGAGAAAGAGAGACAGAGAGAGATTAATGGATAAAGAAAATGTGCTATTTATACACAATGGAGTATTTCTAATCTGCCATAAAGACGGATAAGCTTAAATCATTTTCAAGAAAATAGATGTACATTGAGACTTCAATGTTAAATAAAACAAATCAGATACGCACAGCTTAAGCCAGCCATGTGGCTTCACTTACTTGAGAAACCCCAAATATAAACAACCTAGTGAAAGACAGTAGGAAGAAGGTAGATTTTGTTCAAATAATAAGGGAATAAAGAGAGGCAGGGAGAGAGGAGAGAAAGGAAGGAAAGAGAATGAAGAAAAGAATTGAAGTGTTAGGTACATGTACCAGTTCCACCCAAGGCTTGTAATCCTTACATAATGCAAGCATGTACTAATAAAACGTTAAAACTGGAAAAATAATGCATTCCTTTCATAAGCAAAAGTGATTAGTTGATTTTCCTTACAAATATTTCTGAAAATGTCCTAAAATCCCAGTGGTTTATAAAACTAAAGCCAACAAATTTGTTTAACACCTGAATGGAAGAAAGGTAACCAAATTTCTTCTTGTCGGGGTATCTGTAGCGTAAGGGAAAAGACCAGGAGGCTCCTAAACACATATTCTATACATTCTTGTGTTTCTTTATGGGGCCATCAAGGAAACACATTGCCATTTTTTTTTCTATTATGCAGAGCTCTTTATTTGGGTAAGTGCATTTTCATGAGAACAACCAGAAGGTTTGAGTCATACTCTACGAACACAAACCTCCGAAGTCTGTATCATGGGTGTCTGTGCAGATTACCAAGGCTGGAAAACATGATGTCTGTCTTCAGAGTTTTTGAAATAAGTTTGTTTTCCTTTGTACTAAAGGAACACATGTCCAGTGTAGAAAGTCTAGAATGCACAGATAAGCAAAAGAAGAAAAAGAAAATCATACTTCATGCCAGCACTCAAGAGCAACCACTGTTAATATTTCATTGCAAATGCTTTTGATCTTTCAAGTGTGCGGCTGCATATGTACTTTTAACAAAAATGCACGCAAGCCTTCTCGGTGCACCTCGGGTGCACAGGGCCGAGTGAGCTGCGCTGCTTGATTCTTAGGACACCAATTTTTCAAGTCTTGCAGGGGGCTGTTGTGGATTTCCCCCTCTCCTTTCTTCACATTTTCCTTATATTATCTACCATGCCCAGTAAGATTGCTGATGTATGGATATGTTGCTAGTACATTTTGTTGTTCTCAGAGTGTTCTTTTTATAATCCATACAGATGATGTTGAACTATGAATTTCATAGTTTCCTTTTTATCCAACACTGTTTTGAAATCTTTATGTTGCCTTTTGTCAATCTAGTCCTGTGATGGAAAACCTTTCAGAGTTTTCAGTGACACACACAGCCCCTGGGCCCATGTGCCATAGGTTCACCCCCACTCATCTAATCTGTGATTCTGCTTGCTGCTCAATATTCCATCAAGTTTTATCATCTCACCCCAGAAAGAATGGCTATCATAAAGAAATCACCCAACAACAAATGTTGGAGAGGCTGTGGGGAAAAAGGAACCCTTCTCCACTGCTGCTGGGAATGTAGACTGGTGCAACCATTATGGAAATCAGTATGTAGACTTCTTAGAAAAGTTGTTCTGGAAATCCCCTTTAAACCAGCTATTCCTCTACTGGGAATTTTCCCAGAGGATCTGAAAACATCATATCATAGGGATATA
>NW_004524755.1:3559503-3603161 GCF_000260255.1 Octodon degus | reverse complement strand
TAGGATAGATATATAGTTGCATTCTCTTAATGAATAGAATGATTTGTTCTAATGGTGTTTGTAAATAGGATCTCAAGTCCGCATCTTATATAGCAGTTAACCACTAAGAAGAATATATGCAGTGTGTTATTTGTTGAAGCTGTACTTCCAATTTGATTTGAAACTGTCTCATTGCTGTTTATCAATAAAATTTTGGGAAAAAAATATTCCATCAAGTTTTACTGCCTTGGTCACATGTACTTGAGTCACCTAATGCATATAATTGGGAAGAACTTACAGGCTCTAGACCAGTGGTGGAACATCTTGGGACATAGAGCACCTGTGTGCCTGATTTTACTATATTCTGCCACATTGCATCCCAGATGGGTGAGCCATTGTCTTCTCTTCCAGAGTGCATTGTGTTATCCAGGTATCTAATTTTGGCCAATCTGATGAATATAAAGAGGTATCTGGCTGTTTTAATTTGTACTTTCTGGTAATCAAGGAGTGTGAGCATAATTAATAGGCTACTCAGAAGAAAAAAAAACAAGGGAGGCCAGCCAAATAGTTAAGCAGACTCAGGGGCGGAGAGATGGCTCAGTGGAATAAGCACTTCCCTGGCAAGTGCACGGGCCTGAGTTCAATTCCCAGTTCAAAAAAAAAAAGTAGTTCAGCAGACTAAAGCACCTACTTAGATAGGCACAGGAACCAGGGTTCGATCCCCGGTGTGCCATGTCAGCCTTGCCCCCAGGACGCATTGAGATGGTGACTGAGACTGGGCATGGTAGCATGCATCTGTAATCCCAGCACTTAGGAGGCTGAAAACAGGAGGATCACTATGAGTCCGGTCTGTGTAGTCAGACTCTATAGACCCTATACTAAATACATACATGCATACATACATACATACATACATACATACATACAAAATATGCTGCTCTGCCACTTATATATTCCTATTCTAAGATAACTCTGTTCTAATCTTTAGGGTTGGAGTTGAGTGGGGGTTACCTAACACCTTTTTACTTTTGTGCTGTGTATTTCTCTTTCTTGTCTATTTGGAATAATACCTACTTTAAGATTTTGAAAATTGCCTATGTTTTGACAATCTGTTTTCTTTAGATTAAGTCTCTTTCTTGAATATCTTTTGCCAAATATAAACTCTTAATTTTTCTTTTGTCTGTACGGTTTCACTTATATATGCTGGGACATAGCTTTCAAATGTTATTGTTTTGTTTTAAATGTTGAAAGGAGAGCATCAATTATACATGATGTATTTATTATAAAATTCTTTATATTGCAACTGGAAAGTTTATATTCATTGTACATAAATAAATTTCAGAGTCCCTTTTTTATATCCTCTCATTAGATCTGTATGAAAATTAGATGAAACAGGTATTACTCTCCCCATTTAATGGATGAAGAAATTGGTTTGAATCAGATGTGTATTGACCTACCCAAGTTCCACAGCTAATTGGCAACCAGGTCAGGATGAATAATCAAATCTGTTGTCCCCATGCCCAGCAGCATATCATGAAGCTTATTGGAAATTAAGATTGTTTTCAACAAATAGAGTCATCTTAAAAATTCATTTGACGACACCATTCACCACTTGTGATGCTTTTGATGTCAAATGTCTCCTAAAAACTCATGTGTTATTGGATCAGGTCCCAGGATGGATCTGTTGAGGGTAGGGGTGGGATTTTAGAGGCAGAGCCTCTGGGGGGCCGTAGGTCCCTGGATGCCCCCTAGGAGGGAACCAGGGTCTCTTCCTCTTTCTCCCTTTGCTTCTTTCCATGAGGCGAGCAGTTCACTCCACCATGTCCTCCCTGCTTCTCCCTCTAGCACCCCATTACAGGCCCAAAGGCATGAATCTCCCCAGTCTTAGGATAAAACTTCCAAATCTGTGAGCCACCACACTCTTCTTTTCACAAGTTCATTGTCTTAGGCATTTCGTGATGCAAAGATATCACAGCGCCTAATGAGAGAACCTCACTGGCTCATGTTGGTCTGAGTCTCTAGGGCCTAGAAAACGGAAGAGGTGTGAGTGCTCTGAGGGGTCACTGGTCTCAGAAATAGAGAAGTAAGCAAGACCTAAGTTCCTCGTGGGCCCTGTTCTTAGCAAGAGGCAGATGCTTCCTGGGGGCTAAGGTGAGTCACCCTCCAGGCTCACCCTCAGAGTACAGGGTGGAAAGAACCACTGGGCAGGAACAGAAATGTTGGTCGGAAAACAAGAAGGGAGAAGGAAGAGTCTGATCACTCTCATATCAGAAAATGTGCTCCCAGAAAATGGGCATGTTGTTAAATTTGACCTCAGTGCAGACCATTAAAGACAGATGAGAGAAATATTGGACTCTGGCCCCTAAA
Source organism: Octodon degus (assembly GCF_000260255.1). Taxonomy (NCBI): domain Eukaryota; kingdom Metazoa; phylum Chordata; class Mammalia; order Rodentia; family Octodontidae; genus Octodon; species Octodon degus. Next base: position 3,600,815 of record NW_004524755.1, on the reverse strand, counting down.
ATCAATGAATACCATCCCAGGGACAGGACTATGAGCTGGAGGTCAGGTGATTGTAGGGGAAGGTGAGGCCAAGCTCTGGGCTTTTGCTGGCTAAAAAAAAAAGTGATTGAATAATGGGGTGAAGGGAGATTCATTTTTCAGTGGAATCTTAATTGCATTACAAAATGCTGTTCATCAGCATTTTGTAGACAAAGAATAAAAGCTTAGCAGGCTGCCATTGGTCAGGGTCTTTTCATCTTGACTTGTCCTTCAGCACCCTGGGCAGGAGCTGGTGAAATCTGTGCTCTGACTGAGCGTGTCTTCCTCGTAAAAAGATTCCTTTTGCATAATCCAATTGAGTAAGGCTATAGCTGGTACTTTTAAGAAGAATTAATATTTCAAATATTTGCCAAATGAGCTCCAAAGATTATAATAACAATAATTATAGCCTCCATGTACAGACTACATACTGTGTGCCAAGCATCGTGTTTAATAAGCACAGTCTCACTTACTCTGGTGGAAAAAACTTCAGGCCTAAGCACTACTATTATTTCCATTTTCAAGATGAGGAAATTGGGGCTTAGAAGTTCCCCGAGTTCCTCAAGGTTACAAAGCCAAAAACTAGCAAAATGGCAATGCAAATCCAGACCTATCGGACCTCAAGATGAATTTCTATTGTGTGAAATTTTGTGTGAGGTATCCATATACTTGGGGTGCATCACAAATGAACATTATTACCTCTCTTTGATTTCTGAAGGTGTCAAATTGAGGGCTGGCTTTCCTGGAAGTTTCTAGCTCTGAGCTGTTATTGAAGTTGCAGTCAAGGTGTGCCCCAGGACTGCAGTCAGGTGAAGACTTGGGCAGAGCTGCACTCCCCCCAGTGGTTGTTGCCCGAGGGCTTAGCTTCTCATTATGCGGAGCTCTCTACAGAGCTGCCTGGATTTCATCTCTAAATAAAAATATCCTGCAAGGTTTTTTTAGGAAGATCAACGGAGACAGAGACAATCCATGAGACAGTCCTATGTAAGCTAAAGTCAGTTGCACCAATTTTGAATAGGACGGTGATGCTATGAACTGGTCACAGTGCTGCAGGATATTCAGGGATATGGATGTACACCTGCCTACAAAGGATGACCAGATCCCTACCTTTTTAACCCTAGCCTATCCCTAAGAAAACAGCATCTTATCCAAAGCTCTGTGGGATAAAAAAAGATGTGGAAACTGAGTTTCTGCGCATAGCTCTCAAGGAGCAGTTCCTTGCCAGCATTCTGGCTGTGCATCCCTGCTTCTCTTCGTGTTGGATTGAAGGGAACAGGTGGGGGGTTTTCTTTACAGAGACCTGGTGGTGGCTAAAAAGCAAGCACCCAAACCCTTTATGTTTAAGTCTCCCATATTGGGCTCCAAGCCCAGGATGGAACTAATCAGTGGTCTGAGGAGAAAAGGAAGTCGGGGCTCAGCCAAGGAGCGTAGGATACGGCAGGAAGCCCTGGCATAAGGCAAACCCATCTGTGTTCTTATGTGTAGTAGGAAAGCTGATGCGCATCGAGGCTTTGGGATCTACGAGTACACTTGGTAAGCGTTTAGAAGGCTATCTAGCACATAGTAGGCACTCAGTAAATAGCAGTGTGCCCACAGTTTTGTTAATATTCTCATCATTTCAACTTCTTAAGGCCACTCTGAGGATTAAGATATGCAGACATTTGTTTAGTGCTATCCCTTTATCACATGTCCTGCAGGAACTTCATGTATCTGTCTTATTTACTATCATATTCCTAGTACCTAACGGAGGCGCAGCCAAGCACACGTCATGAGAAATAATATATCTAATGTAGGTATTAGTGCGTGTAAATGCCCCAAAGCTAATGCTCGCCCGCTTCATCAGCATCACCACGACCCCCAGCACCCTCATCTGCAAGGCTTAGATGTACCCTGGTGTGATAACTCACAGTATCTTAGTCTATGGCCGTGGGTGCTCATTGGAGCATTTTGGTGTAGTGTCCTTTTTTTTCATTCATTCATTTATTTATTTGGTCCAGGGTCTTGCTATGCAGCTTGAACTCATAGTGATCCTCCTGTCTCAGCCTCCCCAGCACTGGGATTATAGGCATGCACCACCATACCATTTCAGTAGCTGTCACAGCATACAGTAGTAGGGATCAAACCCAGGGCCTTGTGCTTGCCGGATGGGTTCTTAGACCATGGAGCTATCTCCCTATCTCTGGAGTGGTATTCTTATGACTTGATGGACAAATATGTGCCCGTAAAGCCTTTAACAAGCCCTGCCACCAGATCCACCCCAAATCTCTTGGAATCTACTCCCTTGGTACGGAAATGCACCTCCACTATTTACAAACTCTGGCCTTGAGTAAGTTTCCAGACTTCTCCCAACCTCCACAGCCTCATTTTTTGTTGTTGTTGTTTATTAGGCAAGAGTCTACAGGGTGTTCAGAATCTCACTACTAGATCAGACTCATAGTTATCCGCCTGTTTACAGCCTCCCAGGAGCTGGGATTACAGGAGCGTGGCACCACACCCAGTCTCAATGCCCATCTCAGTGCACCCCAGGAGTGAGGCCAGCATAGCAGGCCCAGGGATTGAACTCCCAGCCCCTGCTCCTGCTTATAGGCACTTTAATCCGCTGAGCTATTTGGCCAGCCTACAGCCTCATTTTTTAAAGGTAGCAAATAGATCCAGTCAAACATTAATAGGTCAATTGCAATAAAGAACTGAGATTCTCTCTGCCAGAGGTCTTACGTGTGCCCTTTCCATAGTAGACACCCAATAAATATTTATGGAATGAATGTCTTGAATAAATGAGTGACATATTTTATGTCCCCAACTGTACTACCCTTTCTAACAGTTGAGTCAGCACAAAAAGAGAGCCTTCTGAACTCCGGGAAACTGACTAGGGGACCATGCAGGCTCCAGGAAGCGCTGTGACTCTGAGGGAGTCCCACAGTAGCCTGTGTCTCAGTGGTCTAACCCACAGAATAGCAGAAACTGATGTGTACAGCACTGTAAATATGCTTACCACACTTAATATAACAAGTCTTATGATGCACATATCCACAATTTTAAAATAAAAGAAAATTCTTGCCAACTTACTAGCTTTCTTTTTAAAAAAAATAAAAATAAAAATAACTGAGAAGTTAGAAACAATACAGAATTCTACTAAACAAGATAATAGGAACGCAACAATGGTTGTGATATCGCATGTTGTTGTCTGCACAAAGTACCAGATATAAGCATGTAAGATTGGCCAAAAAAAATTGAAAAGAAGAAAAAAAATTAAGCATCAACTATTCCTTTCAATAGACCATTACAAACCAGAGTACAGTTACCCCAGATTTCCTCTGTATGTGCATATATTTTTCCCCTTCCTTCTTTCTTGTTTCCTTTCTCTCATCCCAGCTTACTAGCTTTCTGGTACGGACCATCTGACTAGTATGATTAGGTAAGTACTGTTTATGAAGCTCTGTTGAGCTCAGCAAACGCAGACTCTCACAAAACCTTTTGGTGATCTTGTTGCCACTGTCCCATTTTATAAGTGGAGAAAGAGATGATACAGTATTTTAAAATCTGGGGTCAGTTTGTCTCATTAGCACTGCTAATGTCTCAATTAGTGCCTTATTACCTATTTTTCTGACCAATTGTAAATGTAGGCACCTCAAATTCTAGTCCAGGTGAACTTTGGTAGAGAGCATGATATTGAGACCTTTTAGCATTTGAGAAAGGCCTGCTCTACCTCCATTCTTCAAGCCTCCCCATATATTGAAGCAGAGGGAGAGAGGAAAGGAACAACCTTATAGAGTAGTGACATCAAAAGTCCCAAGCGAGGTCCCATGAGATGGCTGGGTGTGGGCACAGGGCTGGCCAGCCTTCTTCTCTCCCTCCTGGCCCATACTGGGGCATTGTGATGGAGAAGAGGTACCTAGAGAAGAAAGTCCAAGGCCTTCATATACTATCCATGTGATAGGACAGAGCTCTCAGGACCACAGCCCTGGAAGGGGTGCTCCCCCACGCCTCCCGTGGTTCCCATGTTCTCTAGGTGAGATCAGCAGCTCGTGTACAGAAGGCCAGCCACAGGTCTGGTGGGTACACTTGAGCAGCTTGCTTATTTCTCCCAGCAATCGGGTAAGATGGGTGCAATCACTGGCTACCTTTGTTTGTTTGTTTCCTTATGTGAGGAAACAAGGACTCCTAACAGGCCAGTGTTTCACCACAATTCACAAAACTTTCAAGCTACGAAGGCAAAAAGTAATCGTGGTGACAGCTATCATTTTGGGAAGGTTGCTACGAAGATTGAATGAAATAATCCATGTATCCACTTAGCATCTAGCCTCACACTGACCTGAGGAAGAAGATAACATGCACTGTGCATGTGGTGCTGTGTGTAGTTCTGGCACTCAGGGAGGCAGAGGTAGGAGAAGGGTAAGTTCAAGCCTAGCCAGGGGAATTTAGTGAGATACTGTCTCAAAACATGCAGGACCAGTGAGATAGTTCTGCAGAATAAGCACCCACTTAGGCAAGCACAGGGACTGGGGTTCAATCCCTAGCACCATACTGCTGCACCAGCTCCACCTCTAAGCACACTGAACCAGCCACTAAGACAGGGCTTGGAGGCCCATTCCTGTAATCCCAGCGCTGAGGAGGCTGAAAACAGGGTCACTATGAGTCTGAGCTGTGTAGTAAGACCCTGTATGAAAGAAAGAAAGAAAGAAAGAAAGAAAGAAAGAAAGAAAGAAAGAAAGAAAGACAGACAGACAGACAGACAGACAGACAGGCTGGCTAAGGATATAATTCCATGTGAAGGCCCTGAGTTCAACCCCCAGTGCCGCCAAAAAGACAAAACTGAAAACAAAATTCACTTCACTTACAGGAAACCTTGGCTCAGGTAAGTCAAGAAATTGTGTGAAAATACACAATTCAAAAGGGGCAAATCCCTGAGCCCCATCTTGTGCCAAAGTGCAGGCAGTGTCCCCTTCTACCCTGAGCATCTCAGGAGCTGGTTCAGAACAAGACGATAACTGTCTGTTTGCATTGCCGGGGTCCCATGCCTGGTCTCCTTGGTGGCTCCGTGCTGTAAGCGTCTGGCTTTGTCCTTGTTGAATGAAGCATGGGGGGCAGTTTCAGTCTTTTCATTAGGAGTCACATTTGCTAATAGCATGCACTGTCCTATGCTTCTACCAGACTTCTGGTGGGACATGGGTATGATTTATAGTGCCTCTTGCAAGCAAAACTTATCATTGCTTTTCAATCATGTTTCCTTGTAGCAATGCAGCACACCTCCAGCCAGCCCAGGCAAGGCTTTTCCCATAATTGTATGTAATAATCCACTATTTTATATTTATTTCATCAACTTCAACTGTTCACAAGAACACCTATAATCTCAGATCTCGTAATCAGCTGTTTCCGAATCGCCCCATCCTAAATTTAGGCTTTGTACTTGGCAATTTAACTAGAGAGCCTCACTGTCGAGTGCCTCTCGTCACAGATAAGGGAAAGTGCTACTATTTGGGCTATATTTAATCCTTATTATTTAGCAAGTTGAACTGGATACCACAGAGTTTAATAATGCAGGATATAATTGCTTTAATGCTTTGAAGGCATACGGCTACAGACTTCTCTAATCTTCACCAGGATTTGCTCAACATATGAGACGTTGCCGCTCAGTGGGGCTTTTCTGCTTCAGTATTTTAATGAAACAAATAGATTGTTGCAGTGTGGAATGGGTGGAGGCATCAGGGAATAAAGCAGTCCCCAGATAGAGCTGTTCGTGGCTGCTGACCTTTATTAAGGAAGGGCTAGGTGCCTGGACACTTCCATTCCCCTACTTAACCACACAATAATCCAGGCAGGTAAGGATGATGCTGTCCCACTTAGGGTGGCTTGAAGAGCTTAGAATGTACTGTTGCACAGTTGGTAGCTGAGAATGAGTGCTCCTGGGTAACGTTCACACTTGCTGTCCCGTCAGCCTTTGGGCGCAGGCTACGCCAAGCACTAAGGAAGGAACAGAGAGATGGAAAACTTAGTTCATGATACCTCCTGAGGAAGGGGGTAGACCCCAAAGGAGTCGGGCTTCTGGGTGTCTATTTGCCTGTTTCCCAGGGACTTCTGCAGCACTCATTGCCAGTCCAGGTTGTCCTGGTTGCTGAATTCCACATCCACTCTTCAAACATGACCCTCAACAACTGAACCCAAAGTTAATTTTGCTCTGCACCGTAAAGCATCCTGTGAAGATGCACCAATCCCCATTGCGAGCATCTATTTCTCTTCATAATGAAGCTTATATTTGATTACCTGACAAAAGCGATTCTCCCTTCATCAAAACATTGAAACCAGAAGACATGTTTAAAAAATAGATTTGTGGTAATCAAGTCTACTTAAGGACTATATCATATGCATGTTATTTCTTAATGGGCTGAGAATGACATCATCCTGACCCTAAATTTGAGGTGTATACATCTGAGACAACTGAGTAGATTCAAGGTACATGATGACAGAATTTACAGGTGTTATTTGGATAATACCTTCTGATTACTGACAAATGGGGTTCATCAGACAAACAGTGAACTTTCTGAGGATACTTATGTAAGAAAATTTAGATGGAAATCAATTCTGCTTCTGGAAATATTTAGAAATCATAAATGGTTATGTCTGCTGAAAAATTATCTATTTTTAATGTTTCATTTTATAGCAATAACTACATTTTTTGTTTACTTCATTGTAATTCTAACTTCCCCCCAAAACAATCTCCATACATAGTCTACATTACCTGTGTATGCCTTTGTTCACTCTGTTTCCTTAGTGCTGAACCTGGCCTGGGACACAAGCAGTGACCTGCAACACAGGCTTGTCATCATGGGGACCCGGGACAGGGCATTCATGAGCACATGTGTATTTGCAGATAGTAACAATGAATGTCATGACGAATCCAGCCTCAGGACGTAGACTGCCATCTTTGGGGCAGAGAATAGTCAAGGAGGCTTTGTGAAGTGGTCAGATCCTAAGAGAAAGTAGTGACTGGGAAAGGGTGTGTGCTCCCTATCCGGTAGAAATTCTTCACCAAAATAGTTGGGAAAAAACTCAGTCCTGCCTCAAAGAAAAAGTCTCTCCTACCTCGTCCCCTGCTGTTTCACAGTTCTGTTTTCCTTAGAAAACACTTCTCTAAGATCAAAAGCTCTCTGTCCATTTTTCCTCTAACACTGTTCCCCCAGGTGAGAGCAGAGTCACACTTGTCTGGAGTGAGAACCAAATTTGAGCAGCTCTGCTAAGAGGGAACCGGTTCTACCAGCATTGTGAAGGCTGCCGTGGGTGGCATTGGCCTCCTTTGGGCTCTTCCAACAGCCCTGTCCCCACGGGAAGTGTGTCACCATTCCCAAACACACATGACCCTCTGGCCCACCTATTTTTCCTAGATCATAGTGTGCTGTGTGAACCTTTCGCATTCTTGGGGCAGGCAGGAAGAAGTTCGTGGCCTGACCTGGAGACAGTTCTCAGAGCTGCTATGTAGTCTCTTCCTTCAGCATTTAGATGGAGGAAAGGAAGTGGCACTGGATGGCAGTCTCCTGAAAGCCATGTCCACCTGAGCCCAGGAATGTCCACATTTTTCAGGAGAGGAAAACAGGCCCAGATTTCTATGCAGTCCAAAAATGGTAGATGTGGAATTTACCAGTATTTCAGGTTCCAAAACCTTCTCTGTCCTCTTTCTACCATATGGCTCCCAGGAGCTGTCAGCTTCCCTTGTCCCAAAAGGAAATACTGCAATGCCTAGCCCTCCTCTACTGCTTGGTATATCCAAAAGCTTGGCCCTTAATTCTCTTGGTCGCTGCCTGGCATGCAGGACATCAAAGCTACAAATTAAAGTCTCAACCAAGGAAAGTTACAGTTTCCAGAAATATAATTTCCACTAGGAGAAGATATTTCAGGCAGTAAACTAACTGCTTTAACAGTAGGTGCCAAAACCCTATGGGCGATTTATAGAGAAGCTGAAATAAGGAACAAGACAAATACATTTTAGACCTTACCAAATTCCTCTCGGTTTGGAAGGAAGAAAAATATTATTCTCTGGGAATGAAAAAAATATATAGATTCATTCTTCTCTGCTATTACATGGGTCCAGCTAAGCAATAATGCACTGCAAAGCCAAATGCTCTGATCGGTTTCTCTGAGCTGTTATTAAAGTTTGCAAAATATTGCTCAGATTCTTCTTGGCAGGGTTTCAATATTGTCTGCTTAAACTGGAATTGGGCTGAAGCTCTTCATTTCTGTTAGACCTGCCAAAGCTGGTGAACCCATTGCACAAACTTTCCTGCACCATGAGCCCTATGCAGTGTAGGTGGATGGATAACATCCTAAGAGGTTGACAGACACGGCTCATGTCAAGATTGACCAAGGCTGCCTGGGACTGACTCCCAGCATGTGCATCCGCACGGGGCCGCACTCCAAGCAGGAAGGGAGGGGTTGAGCCACTCAGCAAACTCCTGCTGCCAGCCTGGCAGAGAACTGAGCCTCCAGCAGCATCCACAACTTTAGCCAAAACCTCACCAAACCTGTCCACTTCCTTTTGCAATGAGTGCTCTCTTGCCCTGCTTTGCCCCTGCCCACTCTCTGACAGGAACACCTTCACCTCGGTCTCCTCTTGGTGAACTGCAGAGTAATTTCTAGGTCCCAGTGTGGGTGACATTCTTCATACCGTCAAGATGGTCGAGACTCCCTGTTCCATGCCCTATGGGAGCTTTGCTTATCTCCTGGATCATAGCCTTAACTGTAATAAAGCTGTGTCTAGGGCTGGGAAGACAGCTTGGTGGTCTAAGAGCCTGCCTAGCCAGCACAAGGACCAGGGTTTGATCCCTGTTAATGCATGCTGTGCCAGTCACTGAAACCAGGCATGGTGACACATGCCTATAATACCAGGGCTGAAGAGGCTGAGACAGGAGGATCACTGCAAGTCCAAGGTATATAGCAAGACCCCATACCAAATAAAGAAGGAAAGAAATGTAAAAAACTTTTTTAAAAAAGTTATGTCCACAGTGCAGCTGCCAGTCCTGAGACAGAGACCTGTCTTTAGATGTAAGGGTATGTATTGCTCCAACACACAGGACAGTAGATGCATAGCTGCTTCAACACTAGTCTTTTATTTCTTGCATAGATAACAACTAGGCAAGCAACTGATAAGTAGGAATGCCCTCGTCTGCACAATCATTCGGCACAGGGAGTGAAGCTGATCCTGGGCACTACATGTGGCACCAGCCCTGCTCCCAGGGTGGGCTGAGTTGGCCAGAGTCTAGGCCTAGTGGTGCACGCCTGTAATCCCAGCGCCAGGGAGGCTGAAAGCAGGAGGATCACCATGAGTCCCAGCTGCGTGGTAAGACCCTGCGACAACCAAATACATTTAAAATAAATAAAGTGTCTGGAAAGGAGGTAGAACTTTTGCCAGGTCTCCACCTTTGCTACATCTGTCTGTTCATTTATTTCCCGTAACAACTCGGAGAGGGAGGGAATCCTCCCACCATGCATTCCTGATTATCTGCCTCCTAGCTGTGCTCCTTGCTTTCCCTTTACCCTCCCCTACGAAGCCTAAAGCTACCGTTGTCATTTAACATTATAAATCAGGACTCATCCCTGCTGGGCTCGCCTGGACCATGCTCACCTGGCGCCTTCCTGCTCCTCCGTCCTCGCTCGGCCCTCTCCTGCCTGCCCATTCTTTCTTTCACTGATTTCTTCGTGCCATTCAGCTTACAGCTTTCCGGAAAGCAGGACTGAGTGAAACGTTCTGTGGTGGTAGCATCCAGCAGACTTTCTCATTCTTGGCCAGTCATTCTGTGCCTGTAAGTCATACAGATCACGTGCCCACCGACTGTGGACATCAGGAGTGCGGAGGAAGCTTGTAAGAAGCCACACTGTCCTGGGTGGCATCCCAAGAAATTCTGACCAGTGTCCTCCATGGCTTGTTTGGGAATCAGTCATTCCTAGAATGAGCTGGAACATCTAAAGCCAACAATGCAGATAATCAGGCTTCCGCTCTGAACTTCGGATGGCAGCCACTGATCTCCGTAGGGAAGCCACGCGTCAGCCTGTGTTCACGGAAGTCTTCCCATGAGAAACCTGTGTGCAAGTGTCTGCAGTGAAGAGGCAACCCAGAGAGGGGAGTGGGAGTTCACTTCCGGAACACTGTCCATCCTGAGGTGCTGAGGGTCAGAGCCCAACTCCAGTTAACTCATGCAGTCCCGGGAGCTGGTCGTAGAGTTTCAGCTCTTGGTTAGTGTAGCCATAGGAGCAAAAGCAATGGTAGAGCATCTGGCGAGCAGAAAGGGAGCGTCTAGGAGTTTGCTATGAGGTTAGAGAACAAGGAGAGAAAGAATGCACGGAGGTTACTAATAAAATATGCTGCAGGCTTGGAGATAAGTATACATTTTTAAAATCTAGATACCATGTCTGTCCTAGGTCATAGGTCACTTCTCTTTCCCTTTACACTGAGAGCTGTACTTGGATGGTAAGAAAGAGTTGGGGAATGGAAAGGAGAGATTCATTTGCAGTCCTAATGGTTTAGATTCATAGAATGTTTTTCAAGCCCGATCACTTGTTCAGATGTACCCTTAGTGGTGGGAAGGAAGTCATAATCTTCTTGTCTAATGAATGAGGAAAGTGAGCCTGGATCGGCAGCAGGACTTGCCCACATTGTGCCCTTGTCATGCCAGTCCCAGGAGAGTCTTCCAATTCCTAGACCAGTGTCTTCCTCTACTTCTTCCTCCACATTATGGAATGTGCTACTTATTCACCCCCTCATAGTTCTGTAGTGAGAAACGCAAGCAGACACACACACACACACACACACACACACACACACACACCTGAAGCCAACTGTTCTGCCACATATCTGGTCCTCAGCTCACATGTCCTCTGTGGAAAAAGTTTTCAGCGACCCATACGGACCTCATGCCTTCCCTGTCTGTGCACCTGCAGAACTTGGCTCCTTCCTCAGCTGTTCTGTAGCTCTTACCACACACTAATTATTTTCCTTCACAATAACCCCTGCCCATGATGACATTCTAGAGATCAGGGGCTGTGAGTATGCTGGTCTTTGTCTCTCAGCTTCTCACATATTGCAGAGCATATAGGAGACCCTCCATAAATTTTTGCTGAGTAGATGGCCAGGTAGACAGTGGACACATGGGGAGGAAGACCTTCAAGGTTGAAACTTAAAAGAGGTGTGTGACAACACAGCTTGCTATCAGAGCATCACTTCTTTCACTTCCTGATAGAATCCTTCTGATGCTTTTTGGTTTGGACCTTCTACCATGGTTATGATCCATATCTTCTTACAATTTTCATTGCTGAAGTAGGTATTTGGTAAGAGGCTCCAATATGTCTAAGGAAAAATAGCTTGTACCAGGCAGCAGAGTAGCATAAACAGCAGTCTTTCCAAATAGCCAGGATTTGAATCTTGGTTGTACGAATTATTAGGTTTGAGAATGGTTTGTAGTGATGCCGATCTCATTCTTCATCTTATTTGTGCTTGAAATGCAGACAAGAGTGCTTCCTACACAGTTTGTGAACATTAGATAAGGTCCTAAGTCTCAAGTAGGTAGTGCACACCAGCCTTCTGCACTGTGCCAGGCCCCGTGCGTTCTCAGTGCAGGCCTCTTGGTCTCTGTAATACATACACATAACTCTTCTTGGCCCAGGAGGTTGGGCTGGGTTAGTCAGGGTCTAGATCTCCTGATGGGGACCGAAGCCACTCTGATGGCGTCACTGGCTGTAAATCTGTGCAACACTGGACAAGTTGTGTCCCTTCTCTGAGCCTCACTCTGTTGTCTGTCCTTGTAGAGCTGCTGCTGTGTTTTAAAGGGCTGAAGGTCCCACAATGTGTGCCCTGACTGCATGTGGCCTGTCCTATGTTCACTGGCCTGACACACCTTGAAGCTAGGGACAGGACCAGCCCAGCCTCCCTTTGTACCTTCTGGCTCACCGGAAGGCCTTTGTGACATTGTGCTGAGTTGAAGTAAACTTCCCCAAATCGCTTAACATGCTCTTTGGGGGGACTGTGTTAAATTCCTGAACACTGAGCTCCAGAAAGGTTCTAGCCCATTAACCCTTGTTCCCGCTAGCAGTCAGTGAACATAATAGTCCTGCTGCCCTAGCCTGGCACAACGCCCACTCCTCCACTCCTCCACTCCTGCAGCCTCTCTGCGAGCCCATGGGCCCCAGGAACCCTGGCAGCACAACTTTCCCAGCAGCACTTGGGAAACAAGCAGATTCTCCAAAATCATAATGGAGTGACCTGCATTGAGCTTCCAACCAACCCATCCTCCTCATCAGAGGGAGCTGAGGGTTCCTATTTTCTATGGCTGTGCCTGCCTAACACAACACATATGGTAATGAGCAAATGGGTGACACATATTTTTGGGGAGCCTGTAACATGTAGCATTTAATTAAAAGAAGGTAAGAGGGAACTCCTTTTCTCTTTGCCAACGAAGAAAGCTGCTCCCATGAGTGATTTTATGACCTCTCTAAACATAGCACAAAGGGGCGGGGGTGCAGCAAAATCTTTTAGTCATTTCAGTAACTACTTTTTCCAACCCTCTGCCCTTTCATGAATTCTCAGTTGGGAAATATCTGTAACAGGTGAGCAATGATATTGTCATTGAATGGAGATTGATGAAAACAGATACAAACCCAAAATGTTTCAGTGCCAGAAACACTGTTTGCTCAACAGTCCACTCCATCAAAGGCCTAGCGCGCTTCCCACTGCGGTCAGCAGTTTTGCAAGTGCTGCACTGAAGTACACGCCCCTGCCACAAGCGCTCTGCTCCAGGCATGAGAAGCAGAAACCAAACCCGGTAATGTGAATACCCGGAGGAAGCAATTTCGCCTTTTCTTAGGATTGTCCAGATGACTGGTTCTCCCAAACACCAACACTGGGAGGCTTGTTAGACAGTATAAAATTAAAAAGCTTTGTTTTAAAATTTATAAATCCCTTCTATTTTTCTGATGTTTCTAAGTCCTAAGATTAAAAATAGTTGGCTGCAAAGGCAGGAAAAATTACCAGGGTCTTCAGGACACATGAAGGAAATCTCGAAGCAATAGGAGGCTGATATTTTGCCTTGCCTGGGTCTATCAAAAGTGTCATATCATAGTTTAATTTGTAGTAGTTTTAATTATTCATGATTATTGTTATATTTTCAAAACTATATCTTGGATTCATTAAAATGCATAGTTCTTACAAAAAAATCTGCAAAACATACACAGATTCCTCTTTCACAAATGAGGAAGCTGTGGCTCAGAGAGGTGAAATAACCTGAGTGGCCTCCAAGCCACAAGTGGAAGAACTTGCTACTTCCGTTACCACACGAGGTTCTTCACAACTGGAGGGCAGCCTGCGCTGTCCAGGGGCCACACTCCACCACTGGTCTTCAAGGAAAATAATTAGCTGCAGATGTCTGCCCTGTGTGAATTTAAAGCAAGCACCTCTGTTGCTCCCATAACTGGCCACATCTCTGAGCAAAGCATGTAGCCAGTATCATATCCTGCTTTTCTTGTGAAGTTAAAATATTACCCTTCACTGCTCATGCTATCTTGTGTCTGAAAGTCTTGATTTTGGGCTCATAGCTTTTGGAGTTGTAAAATAAGGATGATGATAGTCCCCCTTGCTGCTCAGTACTGTTCCCCACCTCCTTCCCTGAGTCGTGGCAACCACATAATCCCTGTGCATTATTTATTAGGTGCAATAAATGAAGAAAGGCACGATCTGAGCCAGATCTGGGGCTCTAACCCTCGCCCACTGAGTCCACCCTCCTGGTTCCCCTTGCAGGTAGCCCCTAGCAGCATGCAACAAGCCACACAGCTGGGTCATTTCCAGTGTGTCTTCAGGATTGGCTGGTGTCCTTCTCAGGGATGTGAGGTCCATGAGCATAAAGGTGCTTTCTCACTGCTCTGTGCCTTGATGTATCTCAGGCAGCGAGGACAGTAGCCTTCACCATGTTGGACCATCGCTGCTCTCATCTGGGTACCTCCTGGCCATGGTGTTCTGTCACTGTTTCACTGGTAGAGAGACTGAGGTCAAGAGTCACTTGGTGATTTACAAAAGATGACAAAGTAAATGAGTGGGCAACAAAGCCCAGATCTCCTTATAGCCATCCCAATTCTTTGCCTAAATCCCAACTCAATCTTGCTGCACTTTTATTATGCTATAAAACGAATAAGTTTATGAGTTCATTCCCGGGCACATTATTGCTTTTATATCACATCAAAGAACTTAAGACGGGCAAAAGATATAGCCCTATTGATTGTCCTCAGAAACTCAACTTTTCTATCCCTCAAGGAATCCCTGCTTCAGGCTCATTCCGAGGACATGAGCCATTCTCTCCCGGAAGCCAGCTTCCAGTAAGTCTACCTGTGCATCGAGGCAGGTGTGAGATTTTGTGAAATCAATATCTGAATCAAGAACCCTTTTCTGTTCCCATCCACCAGACCTTTACACAACCTCAGCAGTAGCAGGGCATTTTAGGGTGGAGATGTTTGCTGCTCCTGAGTGCTCTGTGAGTTCCTGTCTTCTAGGAGAAGCCCACGTGGCACAGGGAGTAGTCAGGGTAACTCAGTCCTGCCCTGAATTAGTCATTGTGTCCCTGGGGCTGATACGTAGGGTAAAGTTAGGGTAGTGGCTGAAGAAGAACATGGCAGCTCTAGAAGTAAGAGAAGATCGGTGGTGGCACGGTTGTTAGTGCAAGTGTGCAGCACTCACTGATACACCCCTTGTGGGCGTTGGTGCCGGGCATTGCGTGGATCAGTTCCTCTCTCCCCCTCCTTCCATCTCTTGATCAACTTCCCATTGGAGAAATATCGCTCTCCCTACTTCCTGCGATCTATTATTTTGGTTTTTACTTATGTAAAGAAGTTTGGATCTGTCTTTCTGTGAAGAATGGCTGCAGGGGCTGCCAAGAGAATATACTTGTTTAAGCATAAATTGTTTTTTCATCACCAGTAACAGAGCACACCTCCTGGTCCTCAAGTGTCTTGATTCCATGTAACCTGGAGTGGGTCGCTCCAGCAGCAGGCAAGCCGAGACTTGGCGTGGCGTGCACGCAGGCGTCTCCTTGCCATGCCTATCCGCGAGGCTCCTGGCCAGAAGTCAGGGTTCCTCTAGAGGCTGCACGGGGCAAGTGGCCTTGCCTTTAACTCAACTGACGCTCCCTGAGGGATACGCTAGTGCTTCTGATGACAATAATAATAATATCTTGGCTGAATAGTCTTCTTAAGCCCTGTCTCATACATTTATAAATTTTAGATGATTATAAAATCATCCTGAGTTAGTTATGGCAGATTCTTATTGAGTTCTTTATAAATGAGATATCCAACCTGAAAAGTTGCTGACCCACTAGATCACATACATGTGAATGACAAAGCCCAAATCTAAGTCCCCTTGGCTTTTCAGTGCTTCTGCAGTAGCACTCTGCCTCCTGCCCACGTGATAGCTCATCTCAGATGTCCTGAGGGCGCCTCACATACATGCCCCAACCTAATTATAATTTCCATTGCTCAAGAAAAGCCACTCCATCTTCTCCTCTTTTCTCTGCTTATTGGCTAGCTGCCCTCTCCCCTCGTGACCCATCCTAGAAACCTCAGAGGAGCCCCTGAACAGCCCTTTCTGCTTACGCATGAATCAAGGTTGGCCAGCATTTCCAGGTCTGAGATGCCAAAGCTCTTGCCTCATCCTGCAGCACTGAAAAGCCTCGGGCCCTCATTCTCTGCCTGGCCCACAGTAACATGCAGTCATTTGGCTCCTTCACCAGCTCATCCTTGGACTTCTTCTCAGTTCTGAGGAGACCGTGCTAGGCGAAAGCCAGATATTGCCCTTGTTTTCATGGTGTGCTGATCTTTAGTGAAAAAGTAATCAAATAATCACTCCAACACACATAAGAGGGCAACTGTGACAATTGCTGTAAGATAAACCACTGCTCACCCTCCCTCAGGAGCGGTATTGGGTGGTACACCTAAGCCATAACTATGATCGTGGCACACCCTCTGCTTTAAAATGATGCCCGGTGCCTGCTTGTAAAATCCAAACTCACTTGTCTGGCATCCGTGTCTCTTCACGATCTGGCTCCCCGTGCCAGATTAGGTTGCATGCAAGCTGTAAACTCGTTTCTCCCCCCCACCCCGTGAACTCATCGTATGACTAAGCCTTGCCTGTTAGATGCGTGTCCCCTTCTTGGCACCCCCTGAAGAGCTCTGCAGCCTCATTCTTCCACGGCTTGGCTTCAGCAACACTCTTGCAGAAGTGCTGTCCTCTAGCTGTACGAGCAAACTCTCTCTCAACCTCAGCTCAACTGCTACCCACTCGGAGGTGCAACCGATTATGCCTGCCAGTCGGGCGGCACTCCACCATGCTAGTATAGTTACCTACATTTTATGTGCACCCCCGTCCCTCAGATTGAGAACCACTTGTGTGCAGAGATCATTTTAATTAATATAGTGTTGAGTTTATTATTACAGAGAGCCAGAAGATAAATGCATGAAAGAGGAGACAAAAATCTTTGGATCCTTTATTTTCTTTAATTTCTGATAGACACTCCTTTCACCCCAGTTCTTCCTTGAGAAATATTCCCTCCTATTATTTTGTTTTAGAAGTCACATGTAGACAGTTCCAGAGGTCTCCATGGCCTCCTGTCCCACCACACACGGCACACTCTCACCTCCTGCTTCTTAAACCCAGAGGCAGCAGGAACAACCCACTCTTCCTTAGTTCCTCCTGTGTGCCCACATTTGTATCATGGCTCAGTAAATGCTCACAAAGTAGCCATATCAAAAGATGGGATAGTAGCTCTTTGGAAAGCCTTTGGCCATTTGATTTCCATTTCATTTTTGTTTTTAATGGTGGAATTAATGAAGTAACTGTCAACTCTGTGTCCCTTGCCCTTCCAACGCCCAAGTCTACATCGTGTTCTCTCCTAACTCACAAGTGCTACCAGTTGGATCCCAGAGTTTGCAAAAGGAAATTGAAAAACGCAGGACACTACTTGAGAATAATTCTATGGGAAACTCATTCTGTGACCTGTTAAGAATGTGAGGAGATAAAAATGGTCAGAGAAAACTGTAGTGACTGATTAAAAATGCACTCTTGGAAGTGAAGTAAGATGTTATTAAAAATAGACACTTTTTAAGGTCCTAGGATCTGACAACTGAAACGAACCCTTCCTACACACTATCAAATTTTATATTCTCAAACTGAGCAGTCACAGAAGTCATAAAATTGAGAATCATGCCCAGATTATTTATGTAGATCAGAATAACGAATAAATATCTTTGTAAAATAAAAATAAAAAGTAATAACCCAGCAGAACTGTTGGAGAGAACATGATGTTATTTGCCATTTCTACTCCTGAAGCTGGTATACAATAGTGCATAACCAGAGTACTCACTTGCACATATATGCGTGCAAAGAGACACCAATTCTCTCAGCCTTACACATGGAATTTTTCAGTTAGCCTCCATCCCAATCTCTATCCCTGACCATTTGCCCAGACCCCCAGGCATGCACTGCCATTTTCAGTGTATGCTACAGCTTAAAAAGGATTAATCAGGATGCCCTTCAGGTAAAGAGTGGAAACCCAGAGGTAGGTCATTTCACTTACGCATGTCTGTGTAATGTGTTACTTCTACAACTTTGTGACTTAACACAACCATAATTTCTTTGACACTGAGCAACTCTTCCACTTCCTGTGACTCTGCCTGTGGTTCCCATGTGGCACCAAGTTGGGGCAGGGCTGGCCCTAGACTTCTCTACCCGCATTCTGGAGCAGTGGCAGGCATGGATGGAGGATGTGACTGGGTGCATCCTGATCCAGATGCTGACCTGTGTTCTGAGGGCTTTTCCCCATGGTCTCTGCAGCAGAGCCCCTGCACTTGTCAGCAGACCACAGGAAAGCTGCCAGTCTGCTCCAGGGCATGCCGGACCTGACTAGCATCATGCAGGATTATCCGCTGGCCACAGCAGTCGGGGACCACGGCATCCATAGGGAGGGAGCAGGCCCCACCTCTTGCTCACCTGTGGAACAATCTGTGGCTGTCTTCAGTCTACCCATGGGTGTTGACAAAATGTGTATGTATATTTGACTTAGAATGCAGATTTCACTGGCTTCTCTTAGTTCATTTTTTAATTTTTTTTTCTCTTAGTTCATTGAAAAGAAAGATTTGTGCTAATATTGTTTGGACAGTATTTCATATCTGTATCTTATATACTGAGTAACTGCTATGAAGATAATACGCAGCATATTATTCTTATTTTCATATTAGCCTTTTTAAAAAACTTTTTTATTCTTTAAAGAGAATAATAGTAAAAATAATTAGAAATGACACAGAATTCACTAAACAAAACGAAAGGACTTCAATAATCATTGTTATATTGCATATTGTTGTCATCAAATTAATTGTTCAGATTATCAGATATAAACATGTAAAATTGGTCAAAAAAGTTATAAGAAATTAAAAAGAAAAAAAATTAAGCAATAACTGTTCCTTCAGACCAGCAGAAATCTGTAGTACAATTATCCAAGCTTTACTCTTTAAAATAAAATAAAGTAAGATAAACAATTATCCAAGCTATCCTGTGTACATACATAAATATATATTTTCCCTTCCTTATTTCTTTTGTCCTTTTGTCACCATCCCAGTTGTTCCTTCCCTTTGAACAGATTCTTTCCCTTTCGCAGTTTTTGTTGTACCTTTCAGACTTTATCTATTCTTTCAGGTTTTTACACTCGGGAGACAATACAGAGTTTCCACATGCGGGTCTGATTTATTTCACTTATGAGTATGGACTCTATTGCACCCATTTACCTATTAAATCTTTGAATTTATCTTTCTTTATACCTGAATAATCCTCCCTTGTGTAAAAAAAACACATCTTTTTTATCCGTTCCTCAGCTGATGGGCTTTTGGGTTGCTTTCAAGATTTAGCTCTGACAAATCACACTGCTATCAACATGGGTACACATATATCACTGAGGTATGATGCTTCTAATACTTTTAGAAAAATACCCAGGAGGGGAATAGCTGGGTCATGTGGGACCTCTAATCCTAATTTTTTTGAGCAATCTCCATTCTGATTTCCACAGTGTTTGTATGAGCCTGCCCTCCCACCAACAGTGGAGAAGGGTTCTTTTTTCCCCACAGCCTCTCCAGCATTTGTTATCAAGTGATTTCTTTCTTTTTTTTTTTTAGGGAAGGGTCTACAGGATGTTCAGGGTCCACCACATCCAGTCTCAATGTCTCAGCACACCCCCAGGGAAAGGGCCAGCACGGCAGGCCCAGGGATTGAACCCCCAGCCCCTGTGCCTGCTTGCAGGCGCTTTAATCCACTGAGCTATTTGGTCAGCCCTTGGTTTATTTCTTAATGATAGCCATTCTGTCTGGGGTGAGACAGAATCTCAGTGTTGTCTTAATTTGCATTTCTCACATGACCAATGATGTTGAACTTTTTCATAATTTTTGCCACTTGTAGCCTGTTTTAAAAATTTTATTTTTGTTCCCTTTAATAACTTTTTAAAAAGAATGCGGACTTTAGACTTATAACCTAGGTGGAGCAGAACATCCGCACATCCAGTTAGTAACTGGGTGCTCATCGAGCCCCTGTTTACTGTGTTGAGCACCTGTGCTGCCCCCGATGGGCTGGGGCAGGGCGGGGCTCTCCCCCGGGAGCCCACATCCAGACGGGAACCTGAGTCATGCTGCAGTGAAAATGGCAAATGGCCCTCACAGAGTTCTTGGCCCCTGAAGTGGACAGAGTGCTGTCTGATTTGGAGAAGAGCAGACAAAGGCAGGGGAGAGGAGCAGGACTTTAGACGTGGGGGCTGAGGGGCGGGGGAGATGGCTCAGTAGAGTAAGTGCTTCCCTGGCAAGCACAAGGGCCTGAGTTCAATCCCTGGTTCCGGGGGAAAAAAAAAAGAAGTGGGGGCTGAGACAGGGGGTAAGTGGACAGAAGCATGTGTGCATGCTTATCAAATGCACTCCAAAGAAAGCCAGAATCCTGGTTACCAGAGAGAGGGGTGGGAGGAACTGAGGAAGGTGAGTGTACAAAATGAGACAGAGGAAAGGTTCTTTTAAGGAATGACTTTCTGAGAATTATTACACTGTGCCTATAATTAAGAAGGATGTATAACATATTTCAAAATCATCCAAAAATCAAAGACTAGATTTTTAATGTCACCACACACACACAAAGACAGGCAAGTATGCCAGGTGAGAGAGATGTTAATTCTTTGGATTGAATAATTCCATAATATATGCAAGTGTCGACATATAGGGTGGCTCATAAATAGATAAAATTGTGAGTTAAAAGTAAAAGCTTTTGAAATAATAAAGTACAGGCTGAGCATGGGCATCAGGCTGAGACTGATTCGCAGTGAGATAACCCAGTGACCTGAGTGTGAACATTTCGGGCTGCGTGGGCAACTTCGTAACAAAGCCTGTGATTGTTTCCCTTGTTTTATCGCGTACAGACCGGCTTGCGTGTTGCAGCATTCAGGCTGTGAGCGCGTGCGTGCGAGCCATGTGCTAGTGGGGGCAGCAGGGGCGCGAAGAGCCAGCCCCTGAGCATCTTGCACCTCGAGCCGCGAGGAGATTGGAAAGCATGAGGGCACAGAAAGTTCTCTTAGTTAGGAGGAGTCCACCGAAAGAGCGGACGGGGAAGGCAGCCCGAAGCAGCAGGGCAGAGCCTATCTGTGAGGAACACTGTAGCAGCTGCAGTCACGTAAGCAAGAACCGCAGAGGCGCCCACAGAGCCTTGCGCATCCGACTCTGTCCTGCTCAGTGGGGCCGCGGGCGGCTTGGGGAGGCCGGTAGGCGTCGCCATCTCCCTGGATGCTCTCTGCTCCTTTTTCTCTTTTCCTGCGCAGGGCCTTGTTAACGTCCCACCATCTTCAGGTCCAGTATCTGGACTGGTGCCCCTCACTCTCCTTACATGAAATATGATAAACCTTGGCATGGTGTCGCTGACATCGCGCACTGTTAATTACATTCCTACTCACCCTCCTGAGTACCTTGAGCACCTTCTCAGCAAAACTCCGCCTCCCGCTTCCCAGTCTCCCTCAGAATTAAGCACAGCCTCTCGCTCGTGGCGATGCCCATTTGGTATGAGCTGATACATATGACAGGCGGTGTTTTAGGAATCGTGATCCAATAAAAGTGCTTGGAACAGCTCAGAACACAAAGTAGAGCAGTAGTGAGCGGATGACAATTGCCACAAGGGTGTAAGTCGTGAATTCTGAGACCTGGGAGTGGCAAGGGAAAACTATTGCGGCGAGTGGTGCCGCCATTGAATGTTTCCCTGCGTATCTTTTACGTGCAAAGTCCTGTAGACCATGTCCTAAAGTTGCGCACCATGTCTGTGCATAGCCAACTTTATTTATTAAGGAATGTTAAAAATAAGCTCCAACACTGACAAATGTTTCAGAATTCTGAAACGTACCTTTTTTTTTTTTTTTTTTAATGGAAGGGGCTACAGGGTGTTCAAGGTCTCACTACTAGATCAGATTTGTAGTGATCTGCCTGTTCACAGCCTTCCAAGTGCTGGGATTACAGGTGCACACCACCATACCCAGTCTCAATTGCCATCAGCGCTCCCTGGCGGCGGAGCTGACACGGCAGGCCTGGGGATCGAAACCCTGGGCCCTGGGCCTACTTGCAGGCACTTTAATCCGCCGAGCTATTTGGCTGGCCCTACTCTTTTAAGATCTTAAGTAGATTTTTTAGTTCTATCAGTATTCATGTCACCGTTGTAATGCTAGGTCGCCTTGTACTGAATGGACACAGATCGCTGCAGCTTAATCCTTCATTCTGGTGTTTTTCGCTCCTTTGCTGACTGTTGTTAATCAGTGCTATCTGAGGGCTCTTGCTGTCTTTATCGCCCCACTTGCTGGACAGAACCTCTTCTGAGTGAACAGGAAAGGATCAGCTATTTTGTGGACTAGAAAACACTTACTAATAACTATTTCCTTGCAATACATAAACTTCTCAAAGCTTTCACACTAGCGTGTAGACTTCTTGCAGTGTTAGATGCCGTAGTGTTACATTTATTTTATCAGAGGTCAGCAAAGTCTTTTGTAGAGACCAGATGGTAAATTTTGGGAAACTTGTGAGTTATAGGCTCTCTCTAACAGCTCTCAACCCTTCCACTGAGATTTGAAAGCAACCACACACAACATAAACAAATGGATGTGGTGGGATTCTAATAAACTTTATTTACAAAGCATACAGCAGACTAGGTTTGTCCTTCAGGTGCTATCTTTTGCCAGTTGGATTATTGTAGTTTTTGAAATAGAGGGATTTAACTATAACTTGACTTCTGATGAAAATGAAAAATAGGGGGTTTTTGTGTATAGAGAAGTTTTCCTCTGGCTTCATCACTTGTACTCACATTTTTAGAAATTTCTACAAATTTTAGAAATGTCCATTTGCTTACCATGTAACAGCTGTAGTAGTGGCTGGGCCCATTGAACCCTCCATCTGAGGGCTGGTTCTGTCTGGCCTCTGCTCTCACCTTTACCCATCACTCTACTCCACTCCACCCCACCTACATATCTGTCTAATTTGTTATGTCCCTGTATTATAGGCTTGCCTCCTACACTACTGATTTCTTTGGGAAACAAGAGCTTTGTCAACAGCCAACAAGTCACAGCATAGAATTAATATAATTTTCTGACTAATGTGGCTTTAAAAGATAAGCAAGTTACTTGCATTGAATTCAACCTCAAGTGAATGTAAATTACTTCCCCACCTCCTGATTTCCCAGGAAAAGTAAATGCCAAGTTTCCAGTAGCCATCCCCGTGATAGATAGCATCCTGCAGTCACGCCTAGTAACACGCTTCCTGCTTCAGTGATGCTCGGAGTTTCTCTGAGACAAAGGAGATCCGTCTCGTTAAGCTTCCTTAGCTGCACGTTGCTCTAAAGATTAAATGCTTGGCATTGTTACCTCTTTGGACAAGATGACACTCTCACGGGCGCACACTATTGCCATCTACTTTAACACATCCTCGCCACATAGGTTACCGTGTGGAAACAAAAGACTTTGACATTCTGACATCGAAGGTGAGCAGTAGCATGAAATAGATTTGGTGGCTGTCTGAACATCGTGCGCAGTCAGAATTTTGTCTCCATGTGGAGCCTTGCTGTCAGAAGTACACAACTAAGTCTAACCCAGGTTTCATTCCATCAACAAGGTATTCCATACCTTTCTGGATAATTCATGCCTGAGACCAGGAAGTCCTCAGAAATTCTTGTTGTCTCTACTACACTGTTGCTCTTTGGGGCCACCATCAGATATCTAAACATGCTTGAGCATCGCAAGTACATGTGGATCTAATTTATGAATTCTACTCCCCATTTGCAAGTGCATGTGGTGTGTGTGTGTGTGTGTGTGTGTGTGTGTGTGTGTTCATCTCTAACCTTTTCCCTCTTGCCTGTTTCTGCATTTCATTCTGCATTTCATTCATTTAGTGAAGAATGAGACTGATGAAGACCACGAGAGGACTTGGAAGCCAGACTGACCCCATCATTGGAAAAGCGATAAGATGCTGAATTTAACTCTCATTTTTGATGATAAAATTTATATTTCAGGAGCCACACAACAATCCATGCATGGCATGGCTACTGGCTTCCAAGAAAGAGGGGCCATTTCCGAGTACTTCATTCTGAGTCCACCAGAATTGCCCCTGGAACACCCTTCAGCATCTGGCCCATAGGAGCTAAGGAGTTAGTCTGGTGGAGCCGCAGGAACTTTGCTTGCCCCCAGAAGTCCCAGTGTGCAGGGTCACGATTCAGGGTTCTGGGTCTGGAGGCAGCAGGCCTGCATTTGCTTCCAGGTTCAGTTCCCAGGATTCTAGAAGTCATGCTGAGAGCATCTGACATGCTGACTTATAACAGAATGTCATACATTTTAGAAGCTCAAACAATCCTTGTTTGGGCATTACTTTGTAATTTGGGCAAGGCCCAGTAGAGACTTTGGCTTCTCACCCCACATGCTGCCATCCGGGGATGAGGATCCACACGCATAGGCCAGTATAGACGGTTCAGTCAGACGGAGACAAGCTAGTCCCGGAAGACAACCCATCACTCTTCGGGGTACTTACCAGGGCTCTCAAGTCCGTCTTCATGGGCTCTGCCTGCAGGCCCTCAGCTCATGCATGGCATGGCTACTGGCTTCCAAGAAAGAGGGGCCATTTCCGAGTACCCTCAAACATTAAGCCTGGAGGTGGGGGATGTCATTTTACCACATTCTTTCGGTCAAATAGTCATGAGCCTGGACTAGATTCAAGGGTGTAGGAGAAGAGCCCTGCCTCTCAGGAAGAGAGGCTCTACCAAGTAATTTCCAGCCATCGTATGTAGCAGAACAGACCTCCGGATTGTTGTGTGGCTCCTGAAATATGAATTTTATCATCAAAAATGAGAGTTAAATTCAGCATCTTATCGCTTTTCCAATGATGGGGTCAGTCTGGCTTCCAAGTCCTCTCGTGGTCTTCATCAGTCTCATTCTTCACTAAAAGAGAAGACAGTTTTGAGGCTTGCTGAGCATGTGTTGGGTGCAGAGCCTGTCCTATATGTTGTTTCATTTTCTGTTTTTCATGGCCTCTAAGGCACACCTTTTTTCACATTTTGATATTGCTAAGTTGTACATTTTACAATCTAGGAAGTCCTGTAATCACTGTAGGTCATATAGAAGTCTTGCGTTCATGCATTTGGCTGTGATTGTTTGCATTTTTATCACTTCCAAGTTTAATTGCTATTTTAAATTGCTTCAGAAATATTACACTATAATTTAGCATTGAGAAGAGAATGTATTGTGAAAGCCAAAGGTCAGGGCAACAGTACTATCAGGGAAGCGAATTTTGACCCTGGAAGAACAGCCACCCTCTGTGATGCCTTCACAAAGCAGCAGTCTGAGCTCCACGTGCAGATAGAACAGCATCACAAGTAAGCGAAGCCGCGTCACATCTTACTACTGAGAGGCATGCACAAGGTTGCCTGTCGCACGCAGAGCTGGCAGCCAAAGGCAGGCAAAATTACCAGGGTCTTCAGGACACATGAAGGAAATCTCAAAGCAATAGGAGGCTGATATTTTGCCTTGTCTAGGTCTATCAAAAGTGTCATATCATAGTTTAATTTGTAGTAGTTTTTATTATTCATGATTAGTGTTGTATTCTCAAAAATATATCTTGGATTCATTAAAATATATAGTTCTTACCAAAAAATCTGCACAGCATACACAGATTCCTCTTTCACAAATGAGGAAGCTGTGGCTCAGAGAGGTGAAATAGCCTGAGTGGCCTCCAAGCCACAAGTGGAAGAACTTGCTACTTCCGTTACCACACGAGGTTCTTCACAACTGGAGGGCAGCCTGCGCTGTCCAGGGGCCACACTCCACCACTGGTCTTCAAGAAACTTCTCCAGTGAGAATGAGATGCTGCTGTGCTCCCCAGAGGCACACTCGAAGGCTGCTAACAAAAAAGCTTATTTGTACGCCTAACACTCAGGATGAAAGGGAAGAACTGTACAAAAGAACTTGTTCTTTTTCAAACTTTCTTCTTTTGAAACTGCCAAGCTCTGTAACTGCTTCATGGCTTTGTAATTACTTTCTTGACCCTTGTAACAACAAAAGCATAACAAAACATACAGGCCTGATAGTACTGTTGTACCAAGCTTCATGAACTGATGATCAATGACTTCTCAGCCTTTTGGCTAAGATCAAGGGTAGTATCTGTTCTTATCAGCTTAATAAACTCATGATCACTTTTTTGGTATCAGGAATTGAACTCAGGACCTTATGCTTCCCAGGCAAGCATTGTGCCCCTGAGCTAGACCCCTGGCCTAAGCTGATGATCACTAATCTAGCCTTATAACTGCTGATTCTAGCTAATCACAAGAACTGCCAGGCTGTTCTGTGCCTCCCGCTTGTGCATCATATAAAAGCCCTAGACCACAGAGTATGGGGCCTGTTATTCTAGGAAGGATCCCGATCAGTGCCCATCAACTTCAGTAAATCTGCCTCCAAATCGTGGGTGTCATCTTGGTGCTTCTGCTTGTCCTTGCAGGGAGACTGAGACGGGGGGCTTGCCATGGGTTCAAGACTAGCCTAGACTATATAGTGAGTTCAAAGCCAGCCTGCACTACAGAGTTGTTGTCTCAAAACACTAAACAATCAATATAACAAAGCTTATTACGCATAGTGTTTTATAAGGGTTGTCTCATACTCATCAGTCACTGTTCTAAGATAAGAATAATTTAAAATAAATATTTGCTAAAGCACAACGTGCACATGTATGTAAATGTCACAGTAAAGTATATTCATGGAAGAAATCTTGAAGCAATAGAAGGCTGATATTTTGTCTTTCATAGGTCTATCAAAAGCATCATATTATAGTTTAATTTGCAGTAGTTGTTATTTGTACAGCTAATACAAGTCACTCCTTATATGAAAAAAAAAAAGAAAAGTGAGAGAAAGGCACTTTCCAACCCTCAAGGACAGCAAGAGGTTCTGGGAAGATCTGCTCAAATGTACTTCAAAGCAGCACATGAACCTTCCTGGGTACAGTACAAAAGACAGCAGAGTCCCAGCCACTGCTGATCAGAGCAGGGACAGCCCAAAGGGTCCTCTTCCTAACTCCTGCTCAGTCAGGCAAAGCCCTGTCTCACTCCTCCTTCTCACAGTGGGTAGGGTGACCCCAGACAGTCTCCAGCCTGTCTGGCAGAGACCCTGTCACTTGGGTGGTGGTGCTGTACTGGTCACCATGTGTTTGTTCTGTTGGGGGCCCATGTTGTGGACAGCTAAGGAAGGTGCCTCAGATGCAAGCCCTTTCCCAGGAAGTTGCGTGTCAACAGAGGAGCCAGACTTGGAGAACTCATCAACAGCGTTAAGTGCTCCTCGCTCCTAGCCCCTCTTTTCTCCCCTGGAGCGTGCACTTGAGTTCCAGCATGCAGGGCCTCAGCAGGAGTGTTTTCTCTACCTGTGTACGTCTCAGTGGACTCTGCCCTTGGGTAAGCGCAGTGCTGTTACTTACTTTTACATTCTATAGTGCGCATACCCAGGACAACAGTCAAGAAATGATACTGAGCCTGGCACCTCGGGGGCTGAAAATGAAATGATGTTTATTTCACTCATTCATCCATTCACTTGGCAAATATCATCCAGTAGCTCAGGGTAGCGAGTAAGAGGGCCTGCAGGAGTTGGTGAGCCTTCTGGGCAGGGTAGCTGATTCTCCAGCTCCTGTGCAGTGGGAAGAATTGGGACAGGAACCTGGGCAGCAGAGATGGGTAAATTCAGGCAAGGCACCCAGGACAAATGGGACTGATTGCTGTCCAGAATACACCATGGGTGGGTTCGATATTGAGATGGGGTCAGAAAGGGAATGGAGTGTGAGGCAAGTCTTCTTCCCAGGTGGATACCACTGCTCAAACTCTCCTCCCCCGGGGTGCTCAGGAGTCGTGCTGCCCTGGACAAGAGCAGAAAACGAGCTGAGGTGGCTTCCTGTTGGAAAACTGGACCTAGGCTTTGCTGCCCTCTGCAAGGAACACAGAGAGAAGGCCACCTCACAATGGCAGACCCTGCGCTGGGGCGACACTGACAGTTCTTCCTGAGGGCAGGGCAGAGCAAGCCGCTAAGAGCCAGAGTGCCACCTCCATCCTGGCTCCACTTCACGGACAGCCTGCCCCCACCTCTCAACTGCACACTTCCTGCTGCAGAATGGAGCAGACAATCGCATCGTGCTCAGAGTTCCCAGGAGGCATGATGCAGGGTACACTTACAACCCCGTGGAAAGAGCCCTTCTCCCATACACGGGGCCACAGCTGTTGGCTATTATTGTTCTTTCTCTTCTATATACCTTGGTTTCCTCATCAAAATGGAGGTAATAATACCTGTCCCAGTCCATTTCCTTCAGACCCTAACAGAACAAAATGTAATCCAATGTGTGAAAGCAATTTGGAACTTAAGCCTACATAGCAGGACAGTGGTAGCGCTGTTAATTACTGTAGCCTGGGCTGAAAGGCAGGGAACTTTCCTGTCTCTGGCCACAAACCACAGGTGTGTGGCTGACTGTCCTCTCCGGATACGGTATGTCAAGGTAAGGGCCTCTGCACTGGACTGCTTCGAGATTACGTAAACATGGAAACAGGAAAATCTACCAAGCAAGACATAAATAAGGTTTAAGCTCTACAGCCTTACAGCGGGTATAATTTTCAACATTGTAGTCTTGGACATCTGGGCCCTATTACCTGAAATCCCATTAAACCTTCAACTTCATAATTCTGTGTAGAAACTGGTAAATTGCAAGATCCTGCTGATGGCCACCAGCCAGTGCAAGCAATTAATCACAAGAGTCTCTGAGCAGGTTTACAGCGGATGCCAAGTGGATTCTTGACAGGCAAATTGTACACAAAGAAAGCGCCCAATCCACACAGTTTCATAGCAACACACTTTGTAGCTCTGCCCACACAGAGAAATTATCTGTTATCATTAAGACATCCAAGCCTCATAACTTTTTCCTCAATGGAAATTAGTAATCAGCGGGCCAGGGAACATCTCCAAATCTCATTAACCACAATACAGCCTGGACCGTGCTGAGAGCCGAGGGCTCCAGTTTAGACACAACCGATCCCTCCCCAGTCCACACACGCCCTCCGCACATTCTTGTTCGGGAATGCACCTAGAACGCACTTTTTTCCTGGGAAGGCTTCCTGGCGTGTGGGGACTCCATGCCATCATCCATGGCCTAGCCGGTCTGACTCTGAAGCCTGACGAGAGGCAGACCACGCAGTGAAAGGCTCCCCTCGGAGGAGCTGCTCCTTGGAAGACACTGGGCTTGTTTCTGCCAAGTCAGAGTGGTAGATGTAGAGATCACCTTCTGCACTTCTTGTGAAGTTGTTCCTGGTTACCCTTTTGTACACAGAGCGCTTCAGGGAATGTGACAAAAAGGAATGAAGCCTGGAGCTATCCCTGTGTAGGGCAGGAGGGGTCAGTGGAAGTAAGCACAGCTACTGGCTGGGGAGGCTTGGACTGTTTCAGTTTCTTCCTCTTTTGGGACCGAGTTCACTGACTTTCCCCGAAGCCCATTCTCTACGCTGCAGAGTGGTCCTGGACAGATAGGGTAGGCGCTCGGCTCCCAGGTCACTGCAGTGCTAAGGAATTACATTTAAATAAAACTAAGCCATTTCCTCCATGTGCTCACCCCGCCTCAAGGGCTCAGCATAGGATGAATGGTTGCCTCTGTGAAACTGCAGCTCCAACCGGGGTCCCGGTACAGCATTGCTAGTGTCCCCTGGACCTGTCAGGACTATGATTACCAACATGCCCAAGTAGCATTTATGCACACATTAAAATTTGAGAATCACTGTTGTGAGGCCTTTCTGCTCTAAACTTCTGTGTGTTCAATTGCATTCTTTGTTACTAGCCTTATTTGTTATTTGTCTTTCTGGCTTGCATAGCGTTGTTTGTTAAGGGACACTTCTAGCCCCTTGAGACTCAGCAGGCAAAAGGAGAAGCACTAAGTGTAGCTTGCAGACTCCTGGAGACCATGCCTTTCTCTTTCTTTTTAGAGTGCAATTTTGTTTTATTATTTTTTTAAATACAACTTTTTAAGAAGTGAATGTTAGAGAACATTTTTCCAGTGAAAAAACTGTTGGACTGGTAAACAGAGAAGCCCTTGAGATTAAATAAGATGAAATAGAGAAAAAGACAAAGAGAGTTGAACATTTTTAGTACCAGGAATTGAACTCATGGCCTCACAGCTGCGCCCCTGAACTACATCCCCAAGCCTTATGAACTTTAAAAATGAGCATTTGCCTAGCGTGCATGAGCCCCTGGATTCAGTCTCCAGCACTGTGAAAGAAAAAAAGGGCAGGAAGGGAGGAAGAAAGGGGAAAAAAAGAAAAAGCATGGCAGGGCAGGAAAAAAGAGAGGAGAGGAGAGGAAAGGGGAGGGGAGAGGAGGGGAGGAGAGAAGAGAAGAGAGGGAAAGGAAAGGAAAGGAAAGGAAAGGAAAGGAAAGGAAAGGAAAGGAAAGGAAAGGAAAGGAACGGAACGGAACGGAACGGAACGGAACGGAACGGAACGGAACGGAACTCACTCATGCAGTTGGCATTCAGGGCTCCATGTTTTGTGGTTGGGGCATCCAGGGTACAAGATCAATGGAGGAAATTAGAAAGCAATCCCTCAAATCACTCTCCTAGTCAGTCTGACATTGTGGAGAGAGAAGGGAATGTCATTTGCATTTTGGCTTCAACTCCCAGGTGTATTTTCATGCTGCCCTATGAGATCTGTTGTTGTTCAGGCCAGTGGTCAGCTTTCTTCTGGAAGCTATGGGCTTTCAAAGTGGCTGTCAGCATGCAGTGACAGGAGACCTTTACCTATGTCCAGTGTGAATCACAGGGGTCACCCCTGGCTAATTGGCTGTGCAAATACACCCCCCTTGGGAGCAGCTAGCCTGGTGGTCTTTCCACAAATGCATCATGTCATGTTCATATGTGTAGTGAATTTCTAACAGGTGGTCAACTTATTACACCCAGCTGAATTACACTAGCGTGGTGCTGGGTGTGGGAGGCCCACCTGGGGACTGTTGCCAGCAGCATAAAGGCAGAACAGGGGAAGCTGCTGACATGCTGCTAGGGATGCTGTTTGGAGAAGCTGTTGGAAGCTCCTCATTCTCTTGGGCTGTTCTGCTGGAGGAGCTTGTGTTGCTGGATTTCCTGATGAACTGTGGAGGAGCTGTGGTCCTCATCTCGAGCATCACTTCCTGGCTCCAGAGGGGAAGACGATGCCCTGCTCAGCCTCATGGAGATGCTTGTCGCACTGGCTTTCCTGATGGGAACTCAGCTTTCCTCATCACTGGAGGAGCTCGGGGCCTCACTGGTGCTGAGGACGGCTGGGGTACTTTTGGGAGAGCTCTGGTGCTTACCTTGAGCACTGCTTCCTGGCTCTAGTCTAGATCCCTCAGCCTGCTGGCACAGACGCTTCACCCAGCTGGCATTGACTTTCTTGCTTCCACCACTGGCTTTTGGGCATTTCTGGCACATATCTGTGAAGTAGGATCCAGGCCCTCAGCTGGATTCTTTAGTATTTGGTGTGTAGATGGATCTCCTGCACTTGGGGCTTATGATTCTTGAGAGAGTCCTTATAAACTAATATTATAAAATGTATCCTATATTATATTGTTCCCCTTGCAAAAAACACAAATCACAATGTGGTAGAAGAAAATAACCCACTGTTAGCAGCCTTCCACTTCAAGATGAACATAAATCTGGGGGCACTTTTGTTATTTTCCTGAGGAAGTGATTCCTGAAAACTGAAGTTAATAGATGTCCTCAAGGATCACAGAAATTTCGTAAAGGTTGGGTTCTTATATACACTGAAGTCCTGTCTCATTAGACCACAGCACTGCAGCTCCCAACAAATTTCACCGCCCCTTAAAGGAACTTCCAACTTCCTTCATGTCGCTCTCTCCAAACATTCACAGATTTATCTGTGCACACATTCCGTGGGAACTTGGAGAGCACACTGGTGTTTAAGACATTCCTCTCCACTCCACACAAAGAGAAAAATGAGACCCACTTTTTGCCTGAGGACCCTGATGTTTAGAGAGTGTTGCTTCAGAGAGAGGCTCAGACCCAATACCACTGTCCCTGCATCACTGTCAGAAACCCGACTCCCAAGCCCACCCAGTCCTACTCAAACAGACTCTTTCCACTTGAGGCCCAGAGAAGTGTTTCACCAACCTCTGGGATTTCTAAACACCGTACAGCTTGAGAAGCACTAGAGTGGAGACAGACACATCATCAGGTGATTCTAGTTGGGTAGGCTACAGATGCTAACATAGGGCACTGATAGAAATCTGGGGCTCCTCAAGCCCTGCACCCCAAGGCAGTGTAGGAGCTTTTTGCAAGTGTTCCAGGGAATAAATGTTGTTTGATACATGAGTAAACCTGCAGAAAGCAAACAGTATTGAGATGACAATGCACCTGAGGCCCTGGGCTTCCAGGTGGGGTGGGCTGCTGGTCCGTCTTGTAGCCACAGCTGTCTGTCTCACGCTCAGCCCCAGCGTTTGCATCGCTGTGCTGTGTCTCAGGCAGAAATCCTGGTATTTCATTATATGAAGAGAATAAGGTTATAAACTACACTTTCCTACAGTCTGTACCACTTTTCTCAGTCTGAAGGACAAATAACTACTGCTTAAGTACTGGGAGAAAGATGTAGGTGTGTGAGTGGATGGTCGACAACCTGGCTTCTTGACAGTGGCTGAGCCTCTCCTTAAAAGTAGCATTTGCCAGTCTCCCCCAGGACTTTCGGAACATAAGGAGACAGAGAGCGCAGGACAACGTGAAAATTTTAAGATGCTTCCTGAGGTGCATCTGCTGCAGGCAAGTCTGAACACCACTGGGTGAAATGTCAGTTTTTAAGCTCCAGAATCTAAGCACTCAGCTTCACCCACAGGAATCAGAGTTGGTTTCTGAGAAGTTTGCTTTTTCTACTATCAAACTTTTAAATTTTTATTTATACACAATCATGGCGCCGGGGAGATGGCTCAGTGGAATAAGCACTTCCCTGGCAAGTGCAAGGGCCTGAGTTCAATCCTCGGTTCCGAAAAAGAAAAAAAAAAAAAAACACCACAATCATGAATATTTGTGTACGGCGGATAATTTGATACCAGTGTGCAGATCTAATGCCAAGTCAGGATAACCAGCTAACATTTCCTTCTCCTTAGGTGTAAAGATTTCAGAATCTCATAGAGTAAGGTAACAGTGAATAAATACTAAACCAATCCAGGACCAAGAAGAGAGGAAGGGCGGCTCACACTGTGCATTTCTTGCTCATCTTTCAGTACTTGTAAGAAGGGACAAGTTTACTTGCCTCCTGAACCTTCTTCCAGAGCTCAGCAGAGAGAAGTGGCCCCTCAGTCCCAGGGGAATGAGAAGCCCAGGTAGCAGAATGCTGTTTGAGAGAGGCAGGAGCTAGTCATGTTCTAAAGGAAACACTTACCCAATGATAAGCTGGAGAGATGAGGCCCTCCTATCCTGTTAACTATTAACAGCTTCCTAAAAGTGTTTCCCCAGGGCCTTGGAACCTCACATTTCCTGACTAACACTTGTGAAATCCACCATCTCAGAGCAAAGGTCATAGCCTGACCTAATGGCTGTAGCCTGTGTTGGGTCATTCATCTCTCCCAGCTTGGCTTTGGGCGTGGTGCCTATCTCCTTGGGTCGTGCCAAGCGAACACAGGTTCTTAGCATTGTGCTATGCACACAGTAAGTGCTGGGTTAGTGACAGTGCTACCCAGAGTTCTCTAGAGAAATACTCTAAGATAGTGGAGTCTCACCTATGAGAGAGACTAATCCAAACTGCTTGGCATAACTATGGAGCTCTGCAGCCAGAGACCCAGAAAAGACAATGGTATAGCTCCAGTTCTAGTCTCACTCCAAAGGAGAAGGCCAACATCACATCAAAAATAAAAGAAGTGTAAGCCCACCTGTGTTAGAATAGGATATTTTTTTTAAAAAAGGATTCAGGCAGAGAGAGTCAATTATTGCTTACTCAATCTGTTGTTCTAAGCCATCAGCAGACTGAATCCCTCATCTGAGGGAGGCCCGTATGCTTTTCTCTGTCTACCAATTCAAACATTCATCTCACCCACAAGCACCATCACACATCTAGACTTGTGTTTGACCAACTGTCTGCACACACTGTGGCCCAGGCAAGTTGACCATACAGCTAACCAACACAGCCTCCTTGTGATTCCCAGGTAACTAGGAATTGTGGGAAGTTACAGTCTAGTTTGAATGTGTCACCCATCTTATTGTTCTCTTAACCCACTTTCTCTGCCACCCTGAGAACCCCTTTGCTTAAGATTTTGATCTCCATGTCCATCTAGGCAGAAGTAAAGTTTATTTCTTACTGAAACTCTTACTGAGAAAATGCCTGCCTAATCTCTTGGTGGGGAAGAAGTGGCAGAAGTGGAGCCAGTATCACCAAGAATAGATATGGTTTCTACCACTAATAAGGCTGGTAACAGTTTTATTGCCACATAAATCAGCTTTTGTCCTCCTTTTATCCCATACTTCTTCCATCCTTACTGATTAATTAATTGAGCATACCTGTCTGCATCATGCTATCTTGATTCTCATAATGGCATGCCTTCGAGGGTTCAAGAAGTTAGAAGTGATTTAGTATTAGAGGTTTTGATTACACTGAATATAAAATCAAATAAAATTAGAAAATGATGAATAGAAGAGGGGAGTGAGGTTTGAAATTAGCCCTATTTCCCGCATGCATAAGAGGTCCACTTAGGCTGGTTTTATCTTGGCCTATTTTAGGGATGATATATTCGGCTCACAACCAGGAAGAGAAAATAAGCAAACACCTCTGTCTTCTAAGCTGGCTTCAGCACTTGGGGCATTCTGAGCTGGACTGTTCCTTGTGGAGGCCACGTCGTGTACACCCCAGGACACTTCGCTGCGTCCCTGACCTCTGCCCTCCAAGGGCCAGCGGGGCCACCTGAATCGTGAAAGCCCGTAATATCTTCAGGCAGTCTGAGTTGCTCCAGGAGCCACAGCTGCACCAATGGACGCCACTGCTCCATAGGGCAGACAAAATAGACAGGGACAACTTTTCTCTAAGCCAAACTACTTTTCGTGTCACTCTATGTATCAGATTCATGTTTAATGAGAAGTCACTTATCCAGCACAACTTCTTTGATTTCTCCTTGCATGACTTGTGAGTTTAAGAATTTGCGCTCTGCTGGGGGTGGGGCTCATTGGCAGAGCACTTGGCTACTATGTGCAAGCCCTGGATTCCATCCCTAGCATTACAAAGAGAAAAAAGCTTGCTTTCTGACTGTCACAACTCTTGACTAGGCATTTTACATGTGTCAGACACTGCACATTGTGTTAGGAAGGTACACAAAAAGACATGATACTGCCCTCGAAGGAGTTAGGAAGCCGGCTAGGGTTTAGGTTAGTGGTGGGATATTTGTCTGGCATGTGTCAGACCCTGGCTTTGATTACCAGCACTGAAAAAAAAAAATGCAGGAGGAGCAATGTCTGCATCCAAATAAAGTGTTCATTGTTGGCATGGTGAT
This sequence comes from Octodon degus, assembly GCF_000260255.1. NCBI lineage: Eukaryota > Metazoa > Chordata > Mammalia > Rodentia > Octodontidae > Octodon > Octodon degus. Next base: position 3,565,722 of record NW_004524755.1, on the reverse strand, counting down.
AAAGGTATAGGCCACGCGGGCACACAGGAGCAAGCCGTCAGCTGCGTCTGCAGGAGAGAAGCTCCTTCACAGAGGATGTGACCTTAGGGACACAGGGTAGTATGGAGGACTTGGTACTTGCTCACACCTGAGGTTTTACAAGAAGACATCCTAGAGTAGAGGGAAGGTCCAGCAGAGGCCAGGAGCGGCCCGGTGCCCAGGAGGAGCTGGGAAGATTCTGAATGGATGCAGCATTGGAGTACCGAAGCTGCCTATTTCTCCTCTAGAGCCAGAGCTGTTGAATGCAAGCTTCTATTTTGTATTTTGACTCCATGGAGGCTTCAAGACATGAATTCTGTTGCAGATAACAAAATGTTCTAGCAGGCAATGACAGCAGAGCCCGTAATGGTGCATGTGTGATAGGCCTACCTCAGCCGTGTGCCTCGCTCATACAGCTGTGGGAAATGAGGACCTTGTTTCTGCACAGAGACCAGCTGAACACAGTGAGCCTTTCAAAGGTGCCAAGTGCTAGCTCCTTAGATGACAGAGAAGGTTGCTGAAGGCCACGGAAAGATGGCGAAGAGGACATCCTGCCATGGCACACTTCCACCGCAGCCTCCCTCTTGCCAAGGCCCAAACCTCCTGCATCGTTCCCCAAACCTGTGATTTGTCTGTTGGTGCCCTGTGCCTCTTTTATATTCATGTCTTAGAGGAGTGGCTCACTGTTCTTCCTAATATAAATTAATTTAAACTCCAGTCTTCTGTCCTTCCCAGCACTGCCATTACGCTGGCTGCACTTGGCAATAAACACAGAACCCCACCATGAAGATGGGGAAGTGAGAAAGGCTCTGATTTTTACACTCCTGCGTGTCACTTGGGTGGGACCCGCCTCATCATGAATACAACTTTGACCCTTACTGCCTGTGTGACCTTAGTCTAATGCCACTTCTGGACTTCAGTTTCCTTATGCATAAAATAGGAAAGATTTTCCGATTGTCACCAGGGACAACTGCTGGTGAAATAGTTGTGATGCATAGTGGGCTCAGCGCATATCCATGGTTACGAGTGCCAAGCTGTTTTACACTAAGACCAGGCGCATCTGCCTGCCATCAGCTGCTGGAAGCCCCTGTAGGAGAAAATCCTGGCTACTGGGCTGAGACCTGGTTACCAATTCCTGACAAGGATCCAAAGTATAGTAATTTACTAGGGCTAACTTTTTATTATCCTTGTTCCTCTTATAATTTTTATTTTATTTTGTAGGTTACTCATAGTAATTTTCTTCTCAGGGTGACACATTTTCCAGATCTCATCTTAGCAAAAGTCTCATCAGTTTCCTAGACACTTGCACTGCTCTTCCAGGCTGTATTACTCCCTTCCAGGAAGGCCCAGACAGATTTTTTTTTTTACCTACAGTGGTCTCTGCCCTCCTCCATAATATGCACTAGCATGTCATCTCTTAGTAAAACATATGAAGTAATTACAGTGAGTGGAAACAGTCATAGAATTTTAATTAGTCAATGTTTGTGAGTCAAGACTGCACCCCTGTGAGCCTAACTTTTGTTGAAATTTTGTAAAACATTGTGGCAATAATACAAATCTAGCACCTTCACATACTTCTTCCCTCTCACGTGTGTAAGTTATGTGTTGTAGGATGTCAGATCTGCTTATCGTGTTGCTACAAACTCATTGTAGTTAGTATTCAATGGCCATTCACCCACCCATCCTGCTAATGTGCCATGAGTTACCTAACCTAAATTTTCAGCAATAAGAGACTGGTTGTTTCCAGTTTTTCCTCTGTTGTTCATCACCTCTAGTTTACATGTTTGCATATAAGTTCTTTCTTTATACATATATATGTGTGTGTATATATACATATATATTATTGCTTTAGAATACACTTTTAGAAATGAAAGCACTGGATTTAGGAATATTATTTATAGTTTTTAAATGAACTGACATTTTCCCAGCATACATTATTAGCAACATATCCTTCTTGCTCTGCAGCTTTGTTAGACGTTGGTATCACAATGTGATATTTAATACCCCTACATGATAACTTTTGTTTTTGTATCTTCACAAAAGCAGCAATTTTTATTCATATATTTGCTTGCAAATTACATGTTCTCTCATATTTTGTAAAACCAGTTGGACCTGAAAGCCTAGGTAGCTTTTTACTTTCATATCTTCTCATCCTCTTCTTTCATTGCCTAGCAGTTTTTACATATTAAGTAAAACTAGTATTGATATTTTTCTGGGCAAAGTACTCAGTTGTACTTATATATCATGAATTATTAAGGGCCTGTGAGTAGGGAATGATAGGGTTAGATAAAGCAATGAAAAATTAGAAATTAAGAGCAAAAAAATATACCTGCACCAGCGCTCCCAAGGCCAACACAGAGGTACAGTTCAAATAATGCCATATCTAGTTGGAGTTTAAAGACTTTTTCTGGTCTCTGGTCACAGCACAGCCACTCTGACTTTCCAACAAGTCCAGTCAAGAGCTCCAGCCATATTGCACCCAGCATTTCCTTTTAGATTTTATCTCAAAAAAAAAAATCTTCCTGATTAATGAAACCATCCTTCCAATCTCCCCCCCAAAAAGTGCCCACACCGTGCATTCCTAATTGGTATGTCCCAAGATGAAGCAAAGGCATGAGCCACAGCACGTGGCCTGGGTTTCTGACCAGCACCCCTGTCACAGGGCTAGGTGCTAGTGCCAGGGATCTGGTGCAGTGCTGCCTTGCACACAGCCTGGCCTGCCTCTGGAGGTGCCTTCCATGCCCTGACCAATGGAGCAAGGTCACTCCATGAATACAAGCCACCTCAAATCATGCTGTAGTAGAAGAGCCACAATCTTGGCTACAGCTTTCTATTTGACCTAAAGTTGTCAGGGATGTTTGAATGAGATAACTGCTGTATTTCAGTGTGTGAGAGCATAAAAGAAGTGGCTTACCATGTCTCCCTTTTCCTCCTTGCAGCCTCAGCTGAGGGTTCTCCATAAACACAGTGAGCCTTCCAAGCTGCTGTCCTGCCAGTTGGGATGAACATGGCCTGTGCCCTACAGAAAGACCAACTCCTAGCACTGCCAGAAGAAGCCTCAAAGCACTGACAGAGTGACTGGACTAACTGGAAAAAAAAAAAAAAAAAAAAAAAAAACACCCATTCAGTCAAGATCGTGAGCTTTGGGAAGATGTCTTAGTTTGCTGTGGATTTTAAATGAGGTGCATACTACACAGTGCCAGCTCATTCCAAGTGGCCATTGGCCGACTCATAGCTGGAAAATTGCTTCCAGTCTTCACCACTGTGCATAACTTGAGTTCCCTCTGGGGCGCTACCCACGTCCTTCTCTAGAAGTCCTTTGTTAGCATGGCAACCACTGGATTATTTTATTATATGTGCAGGTGGCATGATGTTCTAGAAAAAAATTCACAGCAGTTGCGTGATCTCAGTGGAAGTGTTCACCATATTGTGCCCTGGTAGGAATGTAAATGTGTCTCAGTTATATTAGTTACTGTGTCCAAAGGTCTTCTGTCCAATGCTGAAGCACTTTATATGGGAACACTACACTGACCCAAATCAGCACGTTCCATACATGTAGGAAAACAAGAATTTTCTTTCATGAACTTTGTCTTTTTTCTGGCTCAGACTGTCCAAGACAAGCTCCTCTACTAGCATACCCCCAGGCGTGTATGGTAGATTGGTATAAATACGGCCACAATACTGTTAGACTTAACTTCTCCGCACTTTACTGATAACTGGATGACTTGCATCACCAAAGGGAAGAGAAGCGGGTCTGGCGAGCGGGGTATTTGAGCTCATGGGTCTTTATCCCAAGGCACAGCTTAACACGCACAAACTCCAAGTACAGGAGGCTGCTCTTTGGCCAGTGTACACTTTCTCTCCATCTGTAGGATTCTTCCAAAAGCAGAGGAGGACAGACTCTTTATCATCAGCCATAGTGGGTTGATGCTAAGGATGCAGAATATAATTTGCCTGTGCAGTCTCACTGGAATGCTTTGGGGAACTGTCTAGGTCAAATTTAAGTCACAATTCTCTGGTTTTGATCACAGGACCACATTCTGTGCCTACAGTACAAAAAGGGTTCAGTCCCATGCTTGGTTGCTTCCTCAGCACAAGACCTCCTGGTTCCTCTTAATCCTTTCTGGGATTGAGCCCAAGACTAATCTTTTTTATTTGTTTAACTCTATTTTACAACTAAGCACAGTCCTGGGAAATATGTCCACTCAGTGATGGCTTGTCTTCAGTGGCTGACCCTATAACACGCCTTGACATTTTTCTCCCTGGAAATCTAAAGTAGGCTGAATCAGAAACTTAGCACTGCATGTTCTGCACACCACTACCCCAGCCTGGGTTGAGGGCATCAGAGCTCCTCTGTCCAATGAGTAGGACGACTTCCGGGTCTTTCCAGAGCCTCCAGCTCATGTTCACAGAGAAAGATCTGGATGTGGCTGTGGATCTGGGCCAGGGGGCCTCCAAAGAGAACTCTGAGAACCTCCAGGCACCCCCCCACAGCTAGCCTTCTGATCCACCCCACCAGAGCCATCACACCCCCACCAGACCCTAATTCTCTACGAATCCAGAATTCAGAGCCAACCCTTGCTGCCAGTGACCCTGGATGTTACATCCCCATCTCCACCATGAGGCTGAGTTCCCACACCACTTCCATCCCTTGCTTAATTCAGCAAGCATTTGCCCAGTATCAGTCATGTTCTGGAACAACCATAGTGTACAAAACAGAGTCCCTTACCTTTACCAAACTATTTATTTTTCCCAAACCTATCACCACTTAACTTTCACGCAATGAAAACTGTATTCAGACAGCATTTACTCTCTGCCTGGTAAATGCACAGAGCAGCTGGCAGAGACCCTTGTGTGGGGAATCAGGCAGCACCAGAGCATATATTTGTGCCCAACCATTAGGGACAACCCCTCCATACTGAGCTGATGAGCACTCCTCAAAGGACTCCTCCAATCTCTTTCTTTGATACCCCAGCCACCTGAATCCTCACTTTTTATATGGATGCGGCCAGCCACTTAGCACGAAGCTGGACCCTAACACTCCCAGTCTAGAACTAGTTTGGAGGATTCTGGGTTGGGCTTGATGGACCCTAAAGAACTCCCTCCTGCAAGGTGCTGAGCAACTGTAGCCGGAAATGCACTGGCCTACCAGAGAGGCCAAGAGAGTTCTGCTAACATCTTCGGAAACCTGGGCATGGTCTATGGTGCCAATGTTCTCTAAATGATGGTGGTGGACTGTTATTTACTCTGTCTTTTGCAAAATATTCTAAATGATTAAATAAGTAGTGTTTCCTAGCTGGCTTTTTCTTTTTCTTTTTCTTTTCTTTTCTTTTTTTTTTTTTTAATTGAAGGAGTGCTAGAAAATTAGTAAAGGGTGATGGGTGACGGTGGAGATGAGAGAAGCCCAAATGAAGACCACTGAAGAGCCCAGCTGAAGACAGTGTCTCTAACATGCCTTAGTGCCTGGCACACACGACGTATCTGCATACGAACTACTACTGCTTTCCAAGCTACCAGCTTCTGTTGGAAATTCTTTGGTAGCACATAGTTTAGGAACATGGTGTCATAAAGTCAGTGAGCACGAGCTAAACCAGCAAACCAGAGTTGTGACCTCATTGGGTCTTTGGCTTCCTTGTCCTGTGGGCCTCTCTTGACGTCCCATGGTCACTTCTGCCATGCTGTACCTTACTTCAAGATGCATGAGCGTAAGATCTTACTGCCCAGAAATGCAGAAATGGCTGTGCTAAATCTCATTTGGGCTGCGACGTTAAGGGACAAATACTTTGATGTCTAAAAGCTGTAAACAGTTGATGCTTAACTTTGCCTCTTGCTTCAATCCGTGCTACACCTTTTATTAAAGACTGACTCACACTTGTGCAAAAAGACACTCTTGGGAATGAGCTGAAATGGATAATTATCAGACTTTCCAGGGTGCCAAGGGGATTAGCTTATTCCACTCCAGAAATGAATTTATTTTTTCCCATAATTTTATTGATAAACAAATAGCAATGAGACAGTTTCAAACCAAATTGATAGGACAGTTTCAATAATTAAAACATTACATACATTCTTCCTAGTGGTTAATTGCTATACAAGATGCAGACATGATATCCTATTTACAAACACCATTAGAACAAATCCCTCTATTCATTAAGAGAATGTAACTTTATATCTATCCTAACCACTTTGAATACACAGATA
>NW_004524755.1:3533105-3557974 GCF_000260255.1 Octodon degus | reverse complement strand
TGGATGCCACTTGAACATATACTCATAAGTGAAATAAACCAGACACACATGTGTAAATATTGTATAGTCTCCCTAGTATAAGAACTCAAAAGAAGAAATAATAGAAAGGTATAATACAAGTAAAAGGGAAGCAGGATCTCAAGGTCTAACTAATCAAGAGAGGGAATGAAGAAGAGCTAGGAAACAGAACTGAATTTAAATATGCAGAGCATTGTAGGTCCTGCTAGGTAAAAAGCAAAGCACTTCAGGAGTTTGAGACTTGCCTAGGGCCATAGTGATCCTGCTGGCTTTCTTCATGGCGAATGGGACACCTTCCCACACAGAGCCTGCTCTGAAAGGTGTGTCCCTGCAGATTTTACATCAACCTCAGAATAGGGGTAAGCCACCTGGACTTCTCTCCAGAGTCCCTGCACAGTTGCCCAACAGATGCTCATGGCCCTACTTCTAAGGACAATGAATCTTTAACATTCCAGGGGAAAAGGAACCTCCTGAGAATATATGCAAAGGATGGGCTCCCGCCCCTTGTTACTTGTGATTCCTTTCTTTGGCTGCAAATGTCAAGTCACTGACTTTGGCTGGTAACAGTAAAAGTCTCAAAGAAGTGAAATTTTGAGCCCCCCCACACACACACACTTTCCTTTCCTTTCACCCAAGCCTCCTCTTCCCTGTGCATTAGCAGCTTCACTCTGATGCGTTCCTCCAGATTCTTTAGAGTAATTTTGTTACTTGACAACTAGACTTAAAGCTGCCATAGACTTAAACATCTAATCTCTTTGACAGCGACACAAAGTCCTTTATCCCTTCGAGGGTGTTTTTTTCACCCCTCCCACAGCCCCTCCACCCGCTTTCTGCTTTTGTTTTGTATATGTAATTTTTTTTTCTTTTCATCTCTTTCTTTTAAGAAAGCACTGCGGGTAGATTTCAAATACTCAAGAAAGCACTCATCTAGGACAGCACACTACGCACGCCTTTTGCACCTGTGACCACCCGAGCTGCACGAGGAACACTGGGTGGAAGAGAGGGAAGGAGCACGCGCTACGTAAAACTCTAAGAGCTTTGGGGTGGAATTCACAGTGACAGATGGGAAGAGGGGACAAGCACACGGGCACAGGACTGATTCTAGACCCCGCTGCCCAAAGGCAGAGGACTGAGAAGTGCCTCGCACACAACAGAACGGGGTGCAAAAGGCCTTAGGGGATGGAAACTGCATTTGCTGTGTGAGGCTCTTTCTGAACCCCACGTTCTTACCTCAGGGTTCCCTCTCCTACGTAATTCCATCGGATGCTGAAAAGCACTACCAGCGTGCTGTGCCTGCAGTGACCCTCTTGTGGAATTGCAGCTGGCTGCTTTTTAGACTGTATTTCTGACCACAGATTCTCTTGATGGGGAGTTTTGGCTTGGTTTGTCGCTTGTTTTGTTGTTCTGCACACCTCAGACACATCTAGGACACTTAGAATTACTCTTCAACCCAAGGCATTCCGCTGAATTGTGCTGTTGGAAGCAGCCCTACTGAGGTGAACTACAAGAAGGCTATTAAATTAATCTGACTTTGGAGATACTTGAACCTAAAATGATTACAATGCTGACAACTCTGCTGGTTGCCTGCCACACTGTTCACAGCCTTTTAAAATTTAATACTTTGGATCAAAGGGACTCAAGGGCTGCTCTGGCCTGGTCTCACCATGTTAGCACAAGCAGAGCTGCCTGCTGTGGGATTCCAGGCTGGGAGGCTGTGTGGGAACACACAGCTCTGTTCTGTGAGCTTGCACCAAGTCACCACCACCCCTCTTCAGTCTGTATTGAAACACTTTGTGTTGCTTTTCTTTTAAAAAATCCAAAATAAAAGACTCACTAAATCATTATTTGGTGTGGAGTGCGGGAAACTGATTCCGAAGATAACCTGAAAGAACAGTGTGCTCATCACGAAATGCCTCAAGACCCCACGTGCTGCTGCTCTTCCTCCCACTGAGGCGCTTCCTTCAAGTCCTGGCCTCCAGCGCAGGCCAAGTGCCGGAACGACACCTTTTAAGCTCCAGGTAGAGTCCCCACTCAAACGTAACTGCAAAATTGGCTTTGGAATTGGAGCACGGCCTTGGTCCTGGATCTGGAGGTCCCTGAGTCAGTTCTCATCCTTTATATGTGTTTACAGTGTCTTTTGAACCTCAGTCCAGTGCGTTTTCTCTGTTTGCGCTGGAAGCTGCCAACTGCTCTCGCCTGGCAGCTTCCTGTGCCCAGATCCTCGCAGCACACTGGGGAGGGCTGGATGCCTCCCCGCACACCAAGTGCAGAGGTCGCCAGTGGTGCCCAGCTCTTCTGCAACAGAGAGGCCACCAGTGATAGGTGGGGCCTTAAACAGAATGCGGGGGGGGGGGGGCTATTCACGAATGAATGCTACACACTTTGTCCCTTGTGTTTAATCTGTGAGGGTGTGTGTGTGTGTGTGTGTGTGTGTGTGTGTGTGTGTGTACAGTCCTAGCAGTGGAACCTAGCTTCTCACTCATGCTAGACAAGCATACTAAGCTGCACCCCAGCCCATCTGCCACTCCTATCAGTCTCAGCTCAGATCCTGAGAAAGCTGGCCTTCACCTTTGCTGTTGGACCCAGCCACAAGGGAAACAGGAGGGCTACCATGGGCTTCAGCTTACCCCAGGCGATGGACAGCTTTCTGGGGTGCCCCAAAGTTTTTCCACCAGTAGAAAAAGGACGTCCTTACAAGGCCATGACGAGGGGTCTGGCTAAGGACGGGAGCTTGCATTGCAGAGAGCTGAATAATGCCAGGCCTCGCGTTTGTGCTGCCTCAGTCATGACCAGGACAGAGTAACGGGGTGCCTGGAAAGCCGAGCCAGCACGAATGTTTTGAAACTAATTCCACTGAAACTCTGTATGTCACTAAATCACACTTCTGTAGTTCCAGTTAATCCAACTATTTAATATCATTAGGCACTAAATTAAATAGCTTTACACAAAATTTTAGAAAAGATCAATGTTGCAACAAAATTACATATTAGCAGTAAAAGCACCTGAGAAAAGGAAATATCGATCTGTTGTGGTTTATACACTAGAGCTGTTCTTCGGACTTATTCTTAGGACTTGTTATTCTTAGGACACTGGCACTGCTCTGACAAAGGGGAAGAAAATGTTCTGCATTCGAGAATGCTACACTAACAGAAATCACCCCGTCCCGGGCCTCGGCCTTCCATCTGGGAGCCTCTACCCCCCTCACCAGACAACTGTCTAGAAACGGGAGGGAGCTACAGGAAGAAATGGTCCCGCGGCTCCAATCCATGAATAACTGCCATGGCATCCTGGGTCATGGGTTTCATTTAATGACACCTTTCCTCACTTGAGGCTTTCTCCAAAAAGCTGTTATTACTGAGCCTCCTCTTGGGATTTAGAAAGGAAAAAGAATGACAAAGTAGCAATGAGTGTCTAACATCCACCACCATCTCACGCTTCCTCCAGTGGAGGGACACCAGGGCACAGAGTCGGCAGCTGAGGCGTCCACCGATCTCCACTTCTCCACCGCCCCACGGATAGGTCTGAGCACTGTGGTCCCCAAGGGGGAGACCCTGGCTTGGAGTAGGGTGCACAAAGACTCCCTCCTCAGGTCAGAGAAGACCAAGGGAAGTGTCAAGTCCACAGGTCGAGGGCCACAGGAAGCAGACAGCCACACCAAAGTGCATGTTAGTTATGAGAGGGAGAGAGAGAGAGAGAGAGAGAGAGAGAGAGAGAGAGAGAGAGAGAGAGAGAGAGAGAGAAATCACAGGAGAGGAATTAAATGCAAGAGTCAGGTTTGAGTGGGGAGAAAAAACTGGTTCTTTCAGAAACACCAACTAACATGGCTAAAAGGCACATTTCCTACCGCAGAAGCCTATGTAGATAGTAGACATTTTACAGCTTCCTGAAGTGAGCAGTAGCCTGCACCCTTGGCCTCTCAAGAATGACTGGCTGACTACGCAGGTCTTTCCCTTGGCCGCTGCCCACAACTGCAGTGCTGTTTTCTCTCCACACTCTGCACAACCTCGCGGGCCCAGGTGGACGAGGACTCTATCAAGTCACGCAGCAACACGAGTGCCTTTTCTGACAGATGCTCACTTTCTTTCTCTGGGTTCCAGGGCATCAGATGTTCAGAAACTTTTTCCCTCTAAACATGAGTGTGACTGTTCTCCATAATTTTGAACTGCCGCTGTCCACATCTTGAGCAGCTATGAACTGGGTCTCATATTTTCTCTACTTCCTTCTGTTTGAGGTTTTCATAAGGGCATGATTCTTTTTAAGTTGATGAAAATGAGACCGCACAGATGTTTGCTGCCCTGTGTCCATAAGCATGGTCTCTATCAGGCCTGAAGCCTGCTTTGTCGTTTTGTAGACTTGATTATTTTGTATTCAGCATCACTTGACTTTTTACGTGCATGGCAACCTATTAAAATGTGGGATTTCTATTAGAGTGTAAAAGTATTTTGATTCTGATTTTCAACATATATCCTTGGCAAAAAAAAAAATTACATTCAACTTTTCATTTCTATTTTCTTCAGCTCATCAGCTTTGCAGAAGAAAAGGAAAAGTTAACAGCATTTCACTTTCCCTGTGTTAGCTAATGATGCAATTCATGGTGGAAAATTGTCCCCAATTATGCTGTGTTTCCTGGAGAAAAAATACATGGGAAATGAATAGGTGGACTCCCTCCAACTCCCGGGCCAGATCTCCTCCCGCGCCAAACCCCTCCAGTTTGATTGCTCCTCCTCCTGAGCATGCTAGTGCTGAGCGTATTTGGAGAAAAGTCGCAGTTCTCCTCCTCTCAGACATGGTGACACACCTGACAGACTCGCCCTCAGCCTGGAGAGTCTGAGGCGCTTACAGTAGCTTGCTCCATGGCATTTCCCAGAAGCTCTTAATCTCTGAAGACCCTGACCTCCATGTAACACTGGCCGGTCAGCACGGCAGTGGGAAGCCAGGGCTCCCAGAAAGATTAGCTCAGCAAATATCTGGAGACCCTCCACGCTCATCCATATATTTTTAACCATTTTTTAAAATATTGCAGTACCTAGTGCCCACAGTACGTAATAGTTACCTTTGTCCTAGGGCTTGTACGTGTTCATCACCCTTCTTCGTTCTTTGCCATAACTCTCCTCTCTGCTGCTGCCAGATTCTGAAAGGAAGCCTCCAAATAACAAGATGCACCTATGTTGTAGGGTAATAATAAGTTTCTCTTCTGGAGGGTTAACAACCTAAGTTTGCAGACCAAAAATTAGAGAAAAAGAAGGGCTGCAAGGGCAGCCAACATTTTGGTCCTAGCCTTTGAAAGTCAGTGAAGACTCAGGACATAGGAGAACTTATACTGTAACATCATGTAACTCAGTTGTATCCCAGATTTTCTTATCAAGGAGATTGTGGGGCCACAGAGTAATGTGATCGATGACGTAGAGTGTGTCTAAGGAGTCACATGGAGAGAAAACATTCTTTAAGGCTTTCACAAAGAGCAAAGTAGTCAAGCAATGGCCGTGACTCATCCACATGGGTAAAACTGACAAAGGATCTACAAACTGCAGTACAGGGTTACAGGATAAATCCTGAGGAGACCTGACTGCAAGTATCTTTTATCAGATACAAAAGCGACATTTCTTGTTATATAGGTCTTGCTTTATCTTGGTCTTAACAATCCAGCAGAAAGGTATATAAATGAGGTACAAAAAGTAGAGCCATATTAATATGCTGAGCTGTAAAAAGCTCAAGTCAACAACTTCTGACATTGCCAGTCCTATGGATAACCCACTACTATTACGGACTACTGGACTATATTGAATTATTTTGCTGAATTCACGCACCTGCAATATTTAAATGGCAATCAAATACCCATCTCTAACAAAACTAAACAAAAAAGGATACAAAGGAAGGACCATTTTGTATCTGTATATATAAAATAGTTAGGATAGATATACAGCTACTTTCTCTTAATTCAATTAGAAGAAAGATTTGTACTAATAGTATTTGGACAGGATATCATGTCTGCATCTTGTACTCTGAATAACCACTAAGAAGATAACAATATGCAATGTATTAATTATTGAAACTGTCCTACTAATAGGTTTTGAAACTGTCTCATTGCTGTTTTTCAATAAAATTAATTTAAAAACTAAAAATAAGATGCACCAACAGGAACAGCGGGCCTTCCACCCACCCCACTCCTGTGCTACCCGTCCTGTCCCAGGCAACTTGATAATGAGCATTGCTGTCCCCAGGACGTTCCCAAGTCTGACAGCCTGCCATGCAGGAAAGGCACTCAAAAATTCCATGAAAAATGAAAGACGACATCATTAGTTGTCACATGTTGATTCCAAATTCAGTGTCTTTGTTTGCCAAATTAAAAAGGTTTCCAAAGCAAGTCATCTTTCAGGTTACCTCAGTGAGTCCACATGCAAACCCTCTAAATGCTTCATGTACCTTAGAACGGTAAAAACACATTTGCCTCCCAATTCCTCTGTGTGTAGCAAAAAGACATGAAACGAGGTAACCTCATTGTTATCCGGCCTCTAGAAGGTGCAAAGCCGTGGCTCCGAGCCCGACTTTACTTTTCTGAGCCCATTTGCAATCGTGTCCTCTTGTCTCTTTCTCTCAGCATGTCCTTCCTGTTCTTTGCTTTCTATCTTTCTGTCTTTGTATGCTTCGAACTCCTAGGCGGTAACTTGCTCTTCCCCTATCTACTGAATGCGTTCATGTTGAACACATCAGGAGAAAAGTCCAGTTCTCTCCCTCCCCCGCCCCAGACACGGGAGCACCGCAGCGAGAGATGGGAAGGAAGATCTTCCCCCACCAACTCACCCCACCCCCAAAAGTGCTCCATCCGTGGCATTTCCCACAGCCTCATATCCATGGGCCTCCTCCCTCCTTCCAACTCTTCTACCTCCATCTCTCCACGTGCCCTTCCTGTCTTTCTTTTTAGGGTGGGATACCCATTTGGACTTGTAGCCTTCCACCTCTCGGCACATCCCGACTGCTCGATAAATGTTAAGTAAGCTGAATTAAGCCTGCTGCTGTGTGCGTCCCAGCTCACTTGCCTTCTGCCCACAGAGCCTTGAAACCCTTTTAATGCTGCATTAAGCAGATTCCCTCAGTAATAAAGACTACAGACAGTGTTATCTGAGGTAGGTGAAAGCTTTGGTTGCCTCCAAGCCTGATGCAGGCAAAGTCTCCTAAACACCACTTTACTCATATAAAAAAAACAAGGCCTCATGGCCAACTGGATGCTGGGGGGACTCATGATTTTCTCATACAGTAGCAGTTATATTTGGACCAAAGGCAGTAGTGACTCTGAGAAGCTGAGGCCACCAAAATAATTTATGGACCCAAGACTGTCTGAAATCTTATAAAATCCTTTTGTGGGACCCAGGAAATGTGCACAACAGAACTAGCTATCTTATGCCAAAGAAATCCTAAAATGCTTTTCAGCTTCTGGTTGGTTTATTTGGCTAGGAGCTGGTGGAGGTTTCTTACAGTGACTATGAAATTGTTAGGATAATTGACATTGTATCTTGCATATCTAATTTTACAGTAGGTAGGTACATTATAAAATGACTTTCTAGGGGCGCGGGAGATGGCTCAGTAGGATAAGCGCTTGACAGGCAAACGCAAGGATCTGAGTTCAATCCCTGGTTCCGCCAAAAAAAATTAAATTAATTAAATAAAATAACTTTCTGTGACCTTTCATATATCATGTAGAAATGTTAAAAACTTAATTTAAAAAAGCTTTAAGAATGGCAGCTACATTGTTCTGTTCTTGTATGGTGGGAGCTGGGCTAGGACAGCATACAACTGCTTCCCAAGTGAAACTGCCTCTTGTGGCCTGAGAAGTGACAGGCTGCTCTGTTCTACCTTCTTCTGGTCTCTCCTTCCAGTGACATAACCCAAGTGCTCCCGCGTCCCCATGGCCCAGTCTTCACAGGAAGCCCAAGAGTGCAGCAAAACTGTATACGAACACATCGCCAGATTTTACTTTGTCCTTCAAGAAGCTGTCAAAGCCAGGTGCAAGGGTAGAGGTTGTGGGTATGTGTTACCCAGAAAGATCACACAAATCTTCCCCAACCCTCACCCTTAGTGTCTTTCCACCATGAAGCAGCTGCTTCCTTCAGAGTATGTTACTGGACACGGAACATATTGAACCCGGAGCTTTCACACTGACCTCCTCCCTAGCCCATTATTTTATTTTTAATTTTGAAACAAGTGCTCCCTAGGTTGCCCAAGAAGATCTCGAAGTTGCCAACTTGCTCTCCTCCTACCTAAGTGCCAAAGTGCCAAGACCCCCAGGTGTAGGCCACCGTGCCTGGCTTCATCCCGACTTCGTCATGGAAGAACCTTCTAGATCTCACCTCCTCCTGTCCATGGAATCTTCCCATGTCGCCTTCCCCTTCTCTGTTCTTCTCTACCTGTGGCCCAATTCTGCCTTCCCAAGGCATCTCAGCCAGACCAGGAGACACTGAATGTTCTTTAGTGGGCAAAGGAGAAAACTGGCTGAAATTATTCAGTATTAGTCTTAATTTCCTTTATCAAATTTTCTTGATATTTCCTAAGAATTCTGCCCTGAGACTACAGAATCAATGATCAAGGAGTAGAGAGTAGTAGAGTAAGCCCTACAGGGCTTGCAAGTTTTTGGTTCTTCATTTAACAAACACAGAGGAAGCGCGTGCTACTTGTCCTGCATGCCAGGAACTGCGCCTGACACTGGCTAAATGATGATGATTCAGAGACGTATGACACTTTTCCTGACCTTAAGGACCCTACATCCTAAGTTAGAGAAATGAGCAACTCAGCAAATCACATATTTTTAAAGTATCTCCTATTAAAATGCAAATAGGATAATAATTTAAGGCCCATTCATTCTCAAGTACTAGGACTGAGGAGAGTCGCAAGAAAGACCATACATAGTCCACTAGGCTCTGACAATGTGATATGTGCATTTTAGGCCTTTCCTGAGAATCAGGACAGCCATTAACATATTAAAGGCTCTGAGAAGTCTTGCAGGAAATATCCTCAAATATTTGCTCAGTGCAGCATTTTCAAAATTCACTCAAGCATCAACTACTTTCCATCAGGAACACCAATTAACTGCCCACAGAGCAAATGTTTTTGGAAATGCTGTTCTACACCGTTCTTTAGCTTGATCAATGTGATTGCAATTGGGTGAGTGCAAAGCCCCTCAAGAAAAAAGTGGACAAAAGATGGATTTCTGAGTGGGAGATGGAGTCCTGTTGGCCAGGAATTAACTCTCCGCTTTCTGTTCATAAAAATAACAGCAAAGCAGCTGCTTCTCGTTCCACCCATGAACACGCACATCCCAGCGCAGTCACTAGCCAGGGGCAGGAGAAGAGTAGCGTTGTGCAACCTGGCCCGGGCTCAGGTCCCTAGATTTTAGTGGTCTCTTTTGAAACATTGGGGATGTGGAAGAGATGAATTCTAATGCCCCTCCAGAGCACATGCCTTTTGGCCCCTTTCTACTCTGTGTGTTCTTCTCTCCAGCTTTGTTTTTAAAGCCATGAAGGCATACTCAGAATAGTTAGAAGTCTCTAGTACATTATAGTTTACCCTCCTTCTGAGGATTGAGGGATTTTCATTACATATTTTTGTCTCACAAAAGTTATGGAAGCCACTTTTCCAAAGAAAACCAGAACTTGGATCACAATTTGAGCAAACACATGGGAACACAGGGCTGCCGTGGTAACTCTACCAACATGAGCAGGTGTTGATTTAGGTTGGGTAAGCCAATTCATTCATGCCTGGGTTCAGCGGAGTCCAGAGAACGGAAGTCGTCCAAAGAGTTGGAAAAAGAAACAAGTGTGATCAACTTAATAGTTTGTGTGTTCTTCTTTTAGTAACGCCCGATTCAATGCTTCCACTAGCAGAGTTACAGAGAAGGTAAACTCGGGCCTAGAAAGAAGCCCTCACAGAGATCCTGGACTGACCTCCTGGAGATGATGTTCCCCGAGCGAGTACACATTGCTGGCCACACAGGGATCGGCGTGGGAAAGAGAAAGGCCGGGAAGAGGCAGAGGGAATTTCAGATGCATACCTGATTCCCACTCAGATGGGACAAGCTCGTCTCTGATCCTGGACAAGAAAGACAGACCTCCACCTTTGTTTCCCCTCTGTAGTTTCTCTTTTTGGATTACATTTCCAAGTCACTGGGTGATGCTGTTACTTGAAAACAGAAGGGTATTTAAAGTATTAAATACAGTTTATTTTGAAAAACAAAAATTATTAAATGACAATCAGTCCCAATGAGTGTATAATAATGTCTGGGTTATGATTTCATTTACTGAAAAGAGCTAACTTAACTGAGTGTTTCCTAGGAGTCTACTCATTTAATGCCAACGATACTCTCTATATAGCATCAGCATTCCCGTCACAAGGCAAGACGCTGGGGTTTACAGAGATCAAATTCTTAAGCCATATTATGCATCTCCACCCAGTCAAGATCACAAACTATTTTTGTTTTCTTTCCTTTTTTTATTTTTATTTGACACCTAAAAATTAGGCATATTCACAGAGTACAGTGTGATATTTCAGTACACATGTGCAATGCGGACTCATCATACCAGCGTAACTGATACATACATCACCTCAAACATTTGTCATTTCTTTGAGCTGAACAAGGCCTCTCTATCCGTGATTTTGCCATATACAACGTAATTGTTTTCGAGCACTGTCACCCGACTATGCAACAGTGTTAGTTTTTCCTCCTACCCAAATGCACTACTGTACCAAGTACTTCTAAAAACTTGCTGAAAATTGTGTTATCCTTGAAAAATGCACCCAATACACAAAGCTTGATGTGTTCAATGGGCTCAAGAACCTCCCCAATCCGTTTTGCTTTATGGATTCTTTCCCTAATTAATGTCCATGGATTCTATTGGTGGACGAGAGACAGACAGAAGAAGAAATGAAGCCGGCAACAACTTTGCCTCCTACACAGTGAGAAGCTCCTCTCTCAGAAAGGGAGATCAGCACAGTGCGTCCCAGAGGCTGCTACTGGGGACAGTAGGCAGGAGCCCTGTGGAGACAGCAGGAAATCGCCCCAAGGCCAGATGTCGTGCAGATAAGAAGCCAGGTAAGTGAATGGGCCTGGGATTTGTTCTGTGTTTTCCAGCTCTTTGATCTCTGTAAGGGCAGCCAGTTCAGTCACTGGGCCATCACCATAAAGATATGATTATTGCACAATTTTAGTTCTATTGTATTAAGCTGAATATATCATGAAGTCTTCTGATAACAAAAAATATTTTTCCTATTATCTTTGATGAAGAGGAAAAAGAAATCAGACACATTCTTTAAATGCCTCCAAAATTGATATGCATGTATTTTCTTCAAATTAGTGAATTGATTTTCCGTGTATAAGTGAAATATAGTATGTGCTTGCTTTCTGTACTGTTCTCACTAAGATTTTAAACACTCTTTTTGTTCTGGGGGTTGTTCAAGTGAGCTAACATGGGTGTAAAGAGCCATTAGGGGGAAGCCGTGTGCATGTCCTGTACCCTCATATCCTACAATTTCAAGCTTGTCAATTGTTTTCTTTTATGTTATGGGAGTGCTTTTACTTATTCATAACCCACTTACTTCCTCCAAGTCATTGAGACAATTTGTAAGAAAATATACCGTAAAATAGAAGGCTAAAAATAAACTAAAATCAAATCAGAGAAAACATAGAGCAACTAGAAGATGAAGACAAGGATGTCCGTTGTTACCTGCACACTTTGGCCATCATTATTAAAGCATAGCCATAAATTTCACGTCAGCCTTAGAGGCGATCAAAGTGACTTGATTCAGAATTTACATCGTCCATAAAAATAAGCATAGATGTGTAGTTGAGAAGAATACAAAAGTCACAGTAATTTTTAACATAAAACAGTGCAAGTCGTGGCTTACTGTGCTGAGGTGTAGCTCCTGCCCCCAGCTGAGGTGTTCAGTCTGCTCTAAAGACAGGGCTGAAAAAGTTGGGTAAATATTGCTTTGGGGAATCAAGTTCTTCCTTCCTTGCCACGTTGAGTCTGAGAAACATTTCTTAGCGTCCTTCTACGCAGATCCTGAGTGAGGCAGTGGCCAGTGTCCCTGTAATGTATCCAATGAAGTTTTTCAGATCCCCATTCTCATGATATCCCTGGAAGGCAGCAAAGGGCAAAATAACCACAGGCAACCAGATGGAAGAAGCCCATGCAGCAAAAATACACATAATGTGGTCTTGGCTTATAATCTCAGCCAACCTTAAGGAAGCCTAAAGGCTTGAGAATGAAAGGAAAGCAAGGCACTGTGCTCGAGATGACAGCCCCTTCCACCAAACGCAGCCGTGAAAGCAACCATGACTGGCTTTGGAATGTGCAAGGCTCTTCGATGCACTGCTTTATTTAACCTGTCTGATAACTCTGCAAGGTAGGGGCACTGGTCAGGGCTTGCTCAGTTGCAAGTACGCAAAGCTCCAGTCAAAACTACCTTAGGCAAAAAAGGAAAGAGATTTACTGAATGATGTAATAGTAAAAGCTCAGGGCTAGCTAGGCAGGTCTCTGTCCCTCTGTCTCTCTGTCTCTCTTTCTCTGTCCTCCTCTGTATCTATCTCTGTCTCTCTCTATCTCTATCTCTGTCTCTCTCTGTCTCTGTCTTTGTTTCTCTCTATGTCTCTGTGTCTCTGTGTCTCTGCCTCTCTGTCTCTGTGTCTCCCTGTCTCTGTCTCTTTGTCTCTGTCTCTCTGTCTCTATCTTTGTTTCTCTGTCCCTTGTCTGTTTCCTGTCTCTCTGTCTCCTGTCTCTCTCTCTCTCTCTCTCTCTCTCTCTCTCTCTCTCTCTCTCTCTCTCTCTCTCCATCACTGGTGCCCTCTTCATGAACTGGAATCATATTGTCACACAGCCCCAAGTTTACCCAAAAGGAGGCCCTGTATCGCAACACCCAAGCCAGTCCTGAAGGTGCTTGCTGATTGATTGGTTGGGGGATGAGGACAGTCACAAGCCCACCGCTTGCCTCAGCTGGGATGTCATGAGGACATGACCCTACTAAGCGGGCCCCGATAGGAAAGATGGTCCCTGCTGATAGCACAATGTCCTCATGGGACTCAATGTGAGAGCATGCAAGGCAGCCAAAAATCTGTCTGTCCTTGCAACAGTACTATTGTCTCCATGATAATATAAGCAGTGGAGAAAGCTGCCCCGTTTGGCGCCAGGTAACCAGACTGACCAGGAAGGTTCTGAGATCTGGGAAGCTTGGGCTCCTGATGCACACAGCAATGGAAGACGAAGGTGTGAACCATCCCAGCTCCCCAGACAGAAGAGCGCCCCATCCTTCGAGCTGCCCAGGGCTAGGAAATGCCTGGGAAGAGCAGGGAGAGAAGTGATGTGCTCTGCAAGTGGCTGCAAACGAGCACTACTGTCTGTGGCGCACAGGTCTCCAGAGTCCTGAGGCTTTGGCACGTGTATCTGTCACCTCGAATGCATGCTCCTCCAGGGTACAGAAGCAGCTGTGAGAGGTAAGTATGCTGGTAGCAACACACGCCAGAGATTTCTAGGCATGCAACTAACCCTAAGCGAAAGCAGGACAGGTTCAGAGCACAGCAAGCGCACAGAGCTGGCCAATTTGGTTCCTTAAGTACCATCCTGTGTCCCCACAGGAGCCACAGGGAGGGGCACTGGCCTGGAGACTGTCAATACCTAGCTTCCCACAGCTGAGACAGAGGTTCTCCAGCTACCAGAGACTGCCACACCCCAGCACAGGTGTTCTCTAAGCAGGGAACTGCTTCCGAATGCAGCTCTTCCCATGATTGCGATCTCATCTTCCACAACAGGGATAGCAGCCATGACAGCAGATGCCAGCCTGGGCTCTCTGGATGCTGCCTTATGACCCTTTGCTCTCGCTGGTATTTGCTGGCCTGAGGTGTGACTCAGATAAGCCCATACTTTGTCAACACACAAACTCCTACATACTCCCACGTGTGTGGTGACGGAACCCTGAAGACCCAAGCCAAGGTTGGCCTCAGTGATTGGTTGGCTCTAGGCCCCATTTTCCTGGGACCTACTCTAAGAACAACTGGGCCTTTCTAAGGCAGAGGAGAAACCTCCAAAGTTTCCAAGGACTCCTGATGTCTTTGGTAATTGGCTAAGAGGAACACTTGTGTTAGGAAGAGGGAAGATACCAAAGCTCTAGCTCCCTTCAGAAGCCTCCTGGCCGGAGTCCTTTCCTCTTTTCTGCAGTGGGCCTCACTGAGAGTCCCGTTGTCCTCATATCTACGCAGAAGCCGCTGCCCAACCAAACATCCCAAGTGCTCCCCTGAACATCCTCGCCCAGGCCAGGCGGAGCCTCCAAAGGCCCAGCAGAAGCAGCACCCACCACAGTGCCTCCTGGCATCCTTCTGGCTGCGGAACAAAGGCCACCAGGAAGGGGACACGTGGCAGACCACGCGGCTGCACAGACGGAGGTCCCATCCATGAACAGTGATACAAGCTAGGAATATTTTATTGTATAAGTCATTAAGACTTTAGGATTTGTCTGCTGAAACAGTTGATATTAATTACTTGACTGACTGAATATAAAAAAATGTGTTAAAAAATCAAGTACTTGAATATTCACAGAATAGGTTTTATGCTTTTCTAGAATGGGTTATGCCCCAAAGGGGCTAAAACTCAGTGCATAACCCCCAGTACTCCTGCACTTTTCAGGTGTCTCTTGCTGCACGTTTCCAGACCTATGCGTATATTTTTATACTCTTTTCTTTGTCAACTGAACACAGAATTGCTTGACTTAAAATGTCCCACTTTTGACATGATTAATAACTCCAATATAGGCCTTAATTATGTTAACTTAAGGGGCGTATCCTTCTTATTTGTAGTCTCAGAATATTTATTATTTCATTTCCCAATTATTTTTATGAAATGATTTTTTAAAAAGAATCCAGAACTAGCACATCCAGAACTAGCTCATCACAGAGAGGAAAACAGTGATTGTGTCGTGTGTCTAAAAGAGAGAGCTTCCCAGTGCTCGGGCCCCAGTATAGACCGCTGGCAGGAGGAGGCCCAGGGTGCTGGTTTGAGCTAAGCCTGCAGTCCTGCAGGCAGGTGCGGTGGCTCCCTAGCCCATCAGCTTGCCCTTCTGCGCTCCCACCTCCATGAACACGGTCGACCACCAGTGGGCAGCCGTGGTGACCACAGCTACCGCCTTATGTGCTCCGAGAGATAGAGCCCGACTTCCCTCACTATGTGGATGGAAGGCAGAAAACTGAAGAGAAATTCCAAGCATGTATGAAAGCCGTATTCACCCAAGAAGGTACCCTCAGCTGGGAGTCAAGAGGACAGTGAGGGGGGCAGGTTCTGCTGTTCCCCTCTCGTACAAGACAGAAAGCCCAGCGCCCTAGGGCCTGGTGCCTACAGTAAGAGAAATAAGCTCATCCTAGAAGGCTATGTCCTACATAAAGGGTGGTGTTGAAATAATCCAAGGCAGTGACCAAATATATCTTTTAAAAATCTATACTTCAAGATGTGCAGATTAAAACAATACTGATATTCTAGCTCACGCCAGAAAGAACAGCTAGCATCAAGAAAGAAACCAATTTCTGGTGAGGCTCTGGGGAAAAAGGAGCCCTTCTCCACTGCGGGTGGGAGTGCAGGCTGGTAGAGCCCCTGTGGAAATCAGTTTGGAGATGCCTCAAAAATCCAGGACTGGAGGTCGCATTCGACCCGGCGGCTCCCCTCCTGGGTATTTTTCCAGAGGAACCAAAAACCTCATACCACAGCGATATATGTGCCCCCATGTTTAGAGCAGCGCAATGTGTCCTAGCTAAGTCCTGGAAACAACCCAGATGCCCATCCACTGAAGAATGGATAAAGAAGATGTGGCACTTTTACACAATGGAGTATTACTCAACTATAAAGAAAGATAAACTTGAGGCTTTTCTCAGTAAATGGATGTGGCTGGAAACCGTAATCATCGGCTTCTATTAGACGACATCGTATTGTCTTGCTGTGTAAGATGCTGAAAGAATAAAAATCTATACTCGGGAAACTAACTACAAAGTCACAGTAAGATGCAGTTTGCATTTTTGTTTTCTTTATTTAAAAAAACCAGCTTTCTTGAGATATAATAATTAGGCCACGAAATTTATTCAGTTTCAATGCACAATCCAGTACTTTAAAGTGCACGTACAAGGTCAGGCAGCCACCACCATAATCTACTTTTAGAATATTTTCATTTACTGAAAAAGAAGCCCTGTCGGTGCTAGCAGCGCTCTATCCAGGCCAGGCCTGCCCCTCCATCTGCTGGCTGCTACGCTGTCCTCCTGCCTCTACAGACGTGCCTGTCCCGGACACTCCACATGGGTGAAATCAGGCCTCCTGTGGTCTTTCCTGAGGTGTTCCACGCAGCGTCATGCTTTAGAGAACCACACTTCACTCCTTTTTGTCACCAAATAATATTCCTTTGCACGACTGCACAACATTTCGTCCAGGCGCTCATCGGCTGACAGGTATCTAGTATGTCTCTCCTTTTGATTACCACGGACAACACCACCGATAACACTCATCTATGACTTTAGTGGGGGCAGTTCTTCTTTCTTCTCCTAGGAGTTCTCTGAAGGGTAGAAGAGCTCTGAAGAAGGGCTGGTAGAGTGACTGCAATTGTGAAGAACATGTCAGACTGTTTCCCAAAGTGGCTGGACTCTTTACACGCCCTTCAGCATTGTGGCAGGGTTGCGATTTGTCCACAAGCTCACAACCGCTGGGCACTTTTTTATCACAGCCATCCCAGCACGTATAAGATGTCATGTCGTGGTGGCTTTGATCTGCATTGCTGAAATGATCAATGGCGCTGGGCGCGTCTCCTGGATTTGTTTGTCATTTCTTTTTTATTTTTATTTTCTTTTTTATATTCATCATTTTAAGTTTTTTAAAGAATACAAAATAGTGATTAAGAAAAGCATTATAAATGATACACAATTTCACTAAACAAAGCAATAGGAATTCAGCAGTGGTTGCTGTATTGCACGACTTTTTTCCCAATTACTTGTTCAGGTTACTAGATTGTCATTTCTATGTCTTCGCTGGAGGAATAGCTGCCTACATCCTTTGACCATGTGAATGTGGCTGTTTGTCATTTATTGACCTGCAAGTGCTCTTTATATATTGTGGATGCGCCTTCTCAGATCTATAACTGCTAACTTGATCTCATGCTGTTTTCTTTTTACCTTTTTGATAGAATCACTTGCAAAATGAAAAACAGTTCCCCATTTTTTTCTTTTGTCATTTGTGTTTGTTTGGTCCTTTTCAGAAAGCATTGCCAACCCCAGGCCATAAAGAATAGCTGTGCTAGTTCTCTCTTCTAAGACTTTTCTAGTGTGGCCCTTATAGTTAGGTCTGGGACCTGCTTGAGTTCCTTGCTGTACATGGTGTGACGTAGAAGTCCAACTTCATTGTTTCACCTGTGGATATTTAGTCATCCTGGAACCATTTGCTTCAAGTGATTATTTGCCCATGATAAATTCTCGTGGTACCCTTGACAAAATCAGTTCATCAGAAGCACAAGAAGTATTTTATATTTACATATTCCTCCAAAAATGCAATTAATTAAATTGATCTGCTCCATTGATCGAGAAGTGTGTACTCTCAGAAATCTATGGAAAGAGGGGCACTGGCTAGTGTTCTCTAGAGGGACACAGTGAAGGGAAAATGCTCAGTAAGCGTGCAGGAGTCTCCGGGCGGCTTACGCGGTCAGAGGCGGGAGAGGCCGCGGTGGCCTCCGAGCACCGCAGAGCCGGGCGCCCAAGAGCTGCTCGGCCACAGGAGACAGGACTGCAGAACAAGAGGGACCGAGGCCGCAGCCGCCACCCGAGCCCACAGCCGCCACCAGAGCCCGCAGGCCGGGAGGCTCCCTGAGAGTCTCCCTGGAGAGTCTGCATTAGAGGCTGGAGAACTGGGAAACTGCTGTCCAGAGAAGACAGCAGTGACAAGCAGGCCTGCAGAGGCCGGCCGGAGCCCTTCCGAGGAGATGCCGGCTTCCTTCTCTTTCCCTTCTTTCATCCCATCCCTGCTCTCCGCCTGTCGTTCGGGGGGAAGGATTGAACATCCTTTCTCTTGGGGCCCGTGTGCCACCCTTCTCTACACACGCCACACACAGACCTGGGCCTGAGCTTCGCCTCCCTGCTGGCATTTCTCAATCCAGCTGAGCAGACAGGCCCAATGAGGGGTCACCAGAGACTAGGCCACAGAATGTGAGTCCTTAAAAATAGCATCAGGGCCCTCTGCGTTTTATAAAGGATATTACTTTTCAAATAAAATATTAAGCTAATATAACTGCAATAAGTACGAGAAAAATAGTAACCAACGTGGATGGGGGCTAGACCTGTGCTGAGGCCCAGATGTATGGACAGTGTTAATCTCCACAAGAACGCACTGTTACAACACAGTCCTCACCCAGATAAGGAAACTGAAGTTTGGAAGGTTGAGTAACTTCCTCCCTCCACTACCAAGTCACTGTGCATTTCCAAGCTGAAAACGAAAATCTCATCTTCTGCATGATAAGCAGAACTTGCCTAACTGCAAAGCCCGGATACTGTGTTCCCTTAAGTTTCAAGGTCATATTCCAACATGCAGTCCACCACAATCCTGAAATTTCTTTGAAGGCTCTCCTTTAACCTCATGCAAGATTTTCCATCTCTAGAATATGCATGTTTACTTAAAATAATTATTTTCAATGAAATCGCTTCACTGGTAGGAAAAAAAAAAAAGGAAGCTTGCTTCAGTCATTGAAGATAATTGCCCCAAAGAAGAGTTCCCAGGAGGCTTTGCGGTTTCCTAAAGCAGCACCTTAGAAGTTGGGAATTCTGGGCTGGGGGTGTATCTCAGTTGTATGCATGCCTAGCATGCAAGGGGCCCCAGGTTCAACCCACAGCTCCACGGGGAAGGTAGAGGGCATTCTTTTGTGTTCCCTTTTCTTAATAGAATTAAAAGGCCTCTAGGACTAACCTCAGATCCCCTGTGAAGGATCCTCAGGTCCTGAGATTTCTGCGGAAAGCCCAGGAGCTGGCATCTAGTGGAGTACATGTGGCCCTGAAGAGCGGCTACAAACATTTCCCAAATCAACTCTTATTTTCATACTAACTTCCATTATAAAAGCAAACATGCATTCCAATAGGAGAACAAAATGTAGCCCCAACATGTACTTTTGAAACAACTTTCTCTGCAAGAAACTTTTTTTAAAAAATCACATATTTAAAAAGAAAGTGATATCATTTTTGATAAAGCAATCCCAGCTAAGTCCCCAGGAGAACAAATGGTGTGCTAACCCTGAAGACATCAGGTCGGACCTGCCTTTGCTTACACAGAGCTTTCCCAAAAGAAAATTTGTCTATCACATTCTCCGGACCTTGTAATCGGTCTGTGGCTGGTTTTAAAAGTGTAAAACATGCGGTGCAATGCTTAATGTCTTTAAATGTGCTAAGTAAGGGGGATCTCTTGGGGAATCCATGGTTAGGGCCATTGATACATTTGATTAATATTCTCCGTACTTCCTTTAGAGTAAAAACAGGCTTCCTTGCATGATGTACATCCTTGTAACTCTTTTTTCCCTCTGGAACTTGATGTCCACAAGTGATGTGCAGTCTAGTTTGTTGATCTCGCAGTCCAAAAACTAGTAGTCAGAGGATTGTGAAATTTAGTAATTTATGAGGTTCTTCCCTGAACTATTAAATTAGGTAGGACAGCTACAAAGGATAACTTGTCAAAGCATGATTCTGTCCCTTCAGGGATGTGCCTGGCAGAGCTTTGTGAAGAGCTCGTGGAATGCCACCCAGGCATGCCCAGCTATCCACAGGGCCTTTGCAGGGAGCAGGGCCGGTGGGGAATGAGGAGACTCCATTAGAAAGCTCTGGTTATTGCTGGTCCCAGCCCTCATGAGCAACACTCCTAAGCCAGGTAAACTGAGCTCTGCTAAAGAAATATCATACGCAGAAGGGGCCAGAATTTAGGGGAATCAAGAAAGAGTTGGTGCATGTTTCCACATTAGTTACACAGGGCAGGGTGTGTGGTTCCTAGAAAGTGGAAAGAGGAGCTACATGTCACCAGAGGGGGGACAGTGGGCAAAGAGGAGCCCTGTCCTCACTCTCTTTCATGGCCTGTTGCCTGTTGGTATTTCATTGATCAATGTCAACAAGATGTCAGAGGGCAAGGGAGCCACTTGTGTCTACCTGGGCACCAAGATGCTCCAGCCAGAGACCGCTAAGGCACACCTGTAGTTGGACAACACAGTGCAGCTGCTCCTTGCGGTAAGAACCCCACAGAGAACCTTGGAAAGTGTCAAGAAGTGATGTTCTAGGATTTATTTCTAGGACTTGGCTTCATGGTGAGGAGATTGGGGCAGGATGGATGAAAAGAAAGGCTTTGCCTTAGATTGGGCACCACAGGAAGGTGCGAAAGGCAACTTCTTTACCAATTATAGCGTCAGCCTCGCTTCATGGCAGCCCCATTCTGCGTAAGTTTTATTAGATAGCCTAACTCTAGAATCACCCCTCCTCCCGGCCAGCATTCCGCCTTCTAGTTAAAATGGTTGGCCGTTTCTGCTGCTTAACAGTGTGCGTGTGTCTGCGTGTGTTCCACCCAGGTGCCAGAGGGGTCTGGCTGCTGTCTCGATCCACCCTGATCCAACTGGTCCTGCCCAGTGTGGAGGTTCTGTGACAGCATCTATGTCCTCGGGGGGATTTCAAGGCCCAACAGATGGTAGCAGGAGCTGCTCTGCTCTTGCCCACAGATCAGGATGTGTGGGGACGGGCAAGCATGGGATCAGCACACAGAGCCACCGCATTCTGCTTTCAGCAGGCTGAGCATCACGGGGTCACCTCCCAGCCCCACTCCTGTGAAGTTTCTCTTGAAAAGAAAAGCCACTTGTGAAGCATGGGAGTTTGAAAACACATTGCTTTGGTCACCTTGGAATAACAGATGACACACATGGAAGAGCACATGCTCTCCTGAGTCACCGTGGGCCACAGGCGCTATCCACCTGGGGCATCTACGAGGCATGGGGAGTTCCATAAGAGTCTGGCAGGGCCAGGCGAGAACTGCTTGTCAGCCCTGATCGGGCATTCGACGGCCCGTAGGGATGGACAGCTCTCCAGCACAGGGGAAGGACTGCCTAGGGATGCCCCGCTATCCTCAGGGGCCTTTGCAGAAAGCTGAGGTCCTGAGTTATGCAGGAGAGGGGAGGCAGCCCCATCTGAGATTGCCATGAGCACACCTTTGTTAGTATCTATGCTCTGTGGAGACCTGGCAGACCTTGTTTACGTGCACAGGCCTCTTACACATAAATCAGCTATTTTTATATGCACTTAATTAAAATGAACTTCTTCCAGAGTTTGGCAATAATGCACCATACACTTATAAGAGCTTTGTGCATCGCTCCCAACCTGTAAGTATGGATAATCATACTTACTTATTTATAAACTTCTTTGAGGTTTTTGGATGAAAGGCTCTTTTAAAGTACAAAGCATTAATTTTTTGTGACAGAGCAATATATGAGAAATGAACATGAAGCGATATAAAAATCTTTGTGTTCTTTCTTGCTTTAAGTTTTTAGTTGCTTTCTTTACAGAATCACAGCAGCCAATCTCCAATAGGAGATCTGGGGTCTCAGCTAGCAGAGCGACTAACGGCTCTGTAAGTATCAAATAGGCTTGAATTAGCTACTCCTTTTGAAGGTGTGAGAAATAAATTGACAGACGAAGTGTTTCGTACAAATGAATTCATTTCAGTAAGTTGCACTGATAATCTTCAGAGTATGTAAATGGGCCTCTATTTTTAGACCCCTCACATCCATTTTTTTTGACCAGGACGAGCAGGCGAAGCGCTAGCAATAGTCAATCATTACAAGTAACCAGACCACAAGAGAAAAACGTGCCAGTTGCTAGGTGCTGACTTTCAATCTATCATCTCAGGCAATAAATATAAGATGAAGTTATGAGGAGAGAAGCTATTCATAGCTAAAACTCTACCTAAAAGGGCTATTATTTATTGCACGGAACTGAAATCAGACAAAGTTGAGAAACCCAACGTACGAACCCAGAAGCCAAGATGCCGCACGATGCAGACACCTTTCAAGGACAAATTGAAAGACAAACAGGAGCCAGGGTTTAGGAGCTGAGGGGAAGGAATAAGTGATTGGAAAATTAAGACTCAGCCCTGTTACTTATTAGTAAGTTTTAAATTACAAATGGGAAAAGGAAAAGATAGGTTGATTTGAAATCCAGAAGTTGCCTATTTCTGAAAAGGAAGAAAATTCTAGCAGCCCCTTTCCATTAAAAAGCAAGATACAAGCATGCATTTGACAGCCTGGCATATGCAGATGGGATGAAAGAGGTATTCCTGCCCCGTGAAAGCATGAAAATATGGATAATATCAAGGGAGCAATCAGACAACAGCACAAGGTATTAAAAATCATTGGATGAAACCAATGCTTGGATTGAAATAAGCACTTCGCGCCCGCTGGGTGATGAAGAACTGCACATGTATTCTGCAAGGTGCACGTACTGCTCGTTCTACCAGGTAAGAACTCATTTGATTTGGTGAGAACCGCAGATGTCTCAAACCAAGAAGAGCAATTGCAAAGCTATGGCGGAAGCCTCCCCTTCTCGCCGAGCTCCCCTACCAAGCCTGCTGGCGGGGAAGGCGGCTCCCATCCTCCAGTGTGCCTCGGAATCACCGGGGCCTACCTCCACCACAGTCACTGCTGCTTCCCACCCAGTAGATGTAGGTAGGCAAGAGAATTCAGATTTCTGACCAGATCTAATTTGATGCTGTGCCGTGGAATGCATGGCGAGGTCTAAACAAAAGAACCATTCAAAACCATGAGAGCAGGCCGGCGAGATAGTTCAGTGGTCTAAAGTGTGTGCTTAGGCAAGCGTGCAAGGACCTTGGTTCAATCCCAGGCACCACATCCTGCACCACACCGACCTCCAGGATGGGCTGAGCCACACACACACACACACACACACACACACACACACACACACACACACACGGGGTTGGGGGGACAGGTTCACTCCCCTGGCTTGCCATGCCGGCCCCGCCCCCTGGGGCGCGCTGAGACGCCAATTGAGACTAGGCGTGGTGGCGCATGCTTGTAATCCCAGCTCTTGGAAGGCTGTAAACAGGCGGATCACTGCGAGTTCGATCTAGTAGTGAGACCCAGAACACCCTGTAGACCTTCCCTAAAAAATAAAAAAATTAAATTAAATTAAAAATAAATGGGGACACTCTTGTGGGACTGCCCAGGACTCTGTGCGGAGAGGGGGCGCTCGTCAGCTCTTTCCTCCTCGCCTGTGTACCTCGCTTCTTCACCTGCTAACTGCAGAAGTAACCACTTCTAGGGAAAGCTTGACAATGAAATGAAACCAGAAAACACAGCACAAAGTGCTTTGAGAAAAGGCATCCCAGCCTGACCCTCCTCAGGCCGACGCAGGGCACCCGTGTTGGGCGACACGGTTTTATTGCTCAGCGTGACCCCTGACACTGGCGTGGGTGGCTGTGTCTCCCTCGCAGCTCTAACTTTGTCACAGCTGGATCAGAACCTGACTGGCATGACCTGAAGGGCCGGCGATGGCAGGAAGGCGTTTCAGAATTGCATTTTCTCTTTGAAGGCCTCATGCTAACCTTGACCTCAAGCAATAAGTGTAAGCTGAGGGAATAAATTGTGTCCTGACAAAGCAAATACTAAAACCAGGAGAGAGGAGGCCTTCTCTGCCTGCCCCCTCCCGTCCCTGCCCTTTCCCCCGCCCCTTCCTCCTTCCATAGAGAACCGTTTGCTGCCTCCACTGTGGCCGGGAAGCCCTTTCCCCTCAATGTTCTCGCTCCAAGTAATGCTCTTGTTTCTTAGCGTGAGAAGCTTGAAGCTCTCCAGGACGCCGCTCCAACCAGCTCAGACCGGGTCCCCGGCACCCGAGCTTCTCCAGGTGCCCTGGGGTGATTCTAGGGTGCAGCCCCGCGCAGGGACCACTGTGTGCAGGTAAGCTCCCTCCTATCGCCTTGCTCTTGCGCCATGATCCGAACTCCAGTAGGAACTGTGCTCACTGGCCCCGAGTCCCTACAAGTTGTGCTGCCGCCTCTTTCTTCAGATATATGGAGCTGATTATATTCTCGTGCTCGCTTAAATCCGCTTGACATGGAAGCCCTCCGTGGACCTCAGCCCGGTCCCTAAACTCCTCCCAAAGGTGTGCTCTTTTTGTTTTAACCGCGTCACTGATGCCCTCCTGTATTTTCTCCATCCCCATCTTCAAGTTCAAAGCTGCATTTGATGCTGGAGACTGTTTCATCTCAATGATCCCTCACGCCTCCAGTGGCTAGCACTGCGTTCCACAGCTTAGCAACCATTACTCCCTCCTCGCTCGGGCGCTCCTCCTACCCCCACAATCTATTGCAGTTGCACAAACTCCTTAAAGCTTCATGTTAGGCAATGCCTGTAACTTGAGACCTCAGTGGTAAGTGAAACGAGTCGGGTGCCTAAGCTTAGAGTCCTGTTTTCTCTTATACGGAAACTCAGTATCTATATCTGTATCTGTATCTATAGCTTTTGTACCTATATAGACAGACACATCTATATCTATAGAGATATCTATACAAATATCCATAGAGGGGCCAGAGAGATAGCTCAGTGGATTAAAGCGCCTGCTTAGGCGAGTGCAGAGACTGCAGTTCGATCCGCAACACCACATGCCGCACCAGCTCCACCCCAGGGTGGGCCGAGCTGGCTCCTGAGTCCAAGTGTAGTGGTGCATGCCTGTAATCCCAGCGCTGGGGAGGTTGAGAAACAGGAGGATTACTGGAAGTCCAAGCTGCATAGTGAGATCCTGTAACAACCAAATATATATATATATA
>NW_004524755.1:3522096-3533005 GCF_000260255.1 Octodon degus | reverse complement strand
ATATAGAGAGAGAGAGAGAGAGAGAGAGAGAGAGAGAGAGAGCGCAAAATAGAAGATAAATAGGGAGTAGGGAAAAATACAAATAATTTCCCAAATTATCTGTTTAGTTGTTTCAAGTATGTTGCAAATATATGCCAATTTGTATCGAGTATTACTCATCTCTCTTAGTTCGCTGAAGAGAAAGCTTGTTTCTTCTTTGTAAGGGAGTCTTTTTTTCTACATCTTGTACCCTCAACATTTTGACCATTCTCTTAAGATTGTGGTACACAGTATATTAACTATTGTTATCTCTAATTATTTTATTATGAAATTTTACTTAATTTTTTCATAGAAGTAAAAAGAGTGCTTTTGACTATTTTCTTTATTAATAGCTACTTGTATTACATTAAAATTTAAAGAAAGAAAAGTGGAAACGGTGTTCCACTTTCCCTGTGGAATGTCACCCTTTTGCAGGCTATTGGCTTTCCTCATGCCTCTTTGCCATGTGTGTGCTCCGTGGAACGTCATCTGCTTGTATCTGTGGCTAAATTTCAGCTCATTTATTAAACATCAATAAGAGCAGTAATATGTCAGATAGTTAACACATTATTATTCTTGAAGTTTAAGGGCTCTTATACAGCTGGACAAGTCCTCTGCCAGGCACATGATGTGTGCCCATTTCCCGGGCTGTGACCTGGCTTTCGAGCTCTTCTTGGTGTCTTTTGAACAGAAGTTCACAGTGACAACAGAGTGTACTGTTTTTTTTCCTGTCAACCATTCTTTTGGCATCCTACCAAAAACATTTTTGCTTAAGTTTATAACAAATTTATCCTATTTTTTTCAGAAGTTGTATAATTATAGATTTCACATTGAACTCTAAGATTCACTTTCTTTTCTTTCCTTTCCTTTTTTCTCTTCTTTTTGTATAGGGTCTCACTATATAGCTCAGACTCCTAGTGATCCTCCTGTCTCAGCCTACCCAGCTCTGGGATTACAAGTGTGCACTACCATACCCGGTTTGCCATTTGCAATGTTTGTGTATGGCTGGTTCAAAATTCCTTTTTACATATACAAAGTATTTGCCACTATTTATGAGATACTCCCCCTTACTGAAAATCTATGGTCTATCTCTGTATTTCCCTTTTGTTGCTGGACTTGCTAATTTATTTGAACCATTGATCTATTTGTCTACATTGAGATCAATAAGTCTTGATTACTATGACCTCATGATAAGTTTTCAAATCAGGTACTGTAAATTTTTTTCTTCATTTTCAAAATGATTTTGGCTAGCATAAGTCTATTGTATTTCCATTCAAATTTTATGGCTTTAGAACATATTGCACTGAATCTGTACATCATCTTGAAGTCAATGATATAAATGTTGGGACGTCAGATCTATGGACATAGCAGGTCTGGTTTTTTATGCCTGCTTAAATTATCTTCGGCAATGTTTTATGGTTTCTAGTATACAGGTTATGTCCATTTCTAATCAGATTAATTCCTAAATACCAAGGAGCTTTGCTTCAGAGAATGCTGTATTTCAATGCTGTGTTTTTAATTCCTAAATACTAGAGTTTTGCTTTAGAGAATTTTTATATTCCTATATTTTTATATTCCTGTAAAAATTTTGAGATTTGTTCTGGAATATAGGTACTTGGAAACTGGGAAGCAGTTGAATGTTTCGGGTCTTGCTATAAAGCTCTGCTAGGCAGGGGCTGAGAAACTCTTAGTCTGTAAAGACTTTTGCCCCCGGTGACATAAAAGCATTCTCTGTGTTCTTTCTGATGCCCCACGAAGGACAATACATCCTGTTCTTGCGGCTGTCAGCCTTGCATGATTATAAGGGCTGTCTCCTCCGGTTCCTCAGGTAACTATTCCTGGCCTTGGGCACTTCCACTGCACACACATGCCACTCCTCCCTCAGCTGGACACACATGGGTGTCCCCTCCAGCCCCCCAGGACTCTGTCTCTGCAGCTCTCTTCACTGCTGCTCTTCCAACAAACCCTGGTGTTTGCATGCCTGGCCTACCTGGACTCCGAGTTCCTTGGCTTTAACTCGGGGTGATCTTGGGGACCCACTCGAGTTGCTTTTCCTGCTAGCACATCTGGAAGCTCTCTCAGTATGCTGGGGCAATTAGAGGGCTCATTTCATCTGTCTCCCTCCGGGCACATTTCCACTCACTGTCTGATGTCCTCTAGCTTGACAAATTTTGTTTCATATGCTGTGTCCACTTTTTAATTACTACAGGGAGAAAGACAAAGTCAGCCGCTGCTGCCATCTTGGCTGTGAGGGAACGTCCTACAGTTTTATTCTCCCACTGTCCGTTCTGTTTCTGACTGTAGCACCCTCTTGGTAAGATGGGTGGTAGTAACGATGCTGCAGCTTTTCATTGTGAAAACCTGCTGTTTCCCCGGGCTTGTACCACACAGTCACACATACCATGTCCAGCAACGCTGGGTGTATTTTTTAAGGTGTGACAGATTTAATTTAGGAAAGTTGAAAATAATATCAGTGTTCCCCAAACGTTTCCTTGACGATGCCAGGTTTGCCGCAGCTGCTCCAGCAAGAGCTGCTTCCCTTGGTACCGTGTCCACTCGCCTCTCCTACCTCCTCTCCCTCAGAGGTGGCCAGTATTCTGAAGCTGGAGCTTATTTTTATCAGTTTATGTACTCATGTCTGCTGATGACCTTCATTTTACTGATGAAGAATCTGAAGCCTGAGGTAATGAAATAGCAAGCTGGAGGTCCTTCCGTTGAATCGGGAGGAGCAAATCTTGGAGACTCTGACTTGAAACCAAGAAATTCACCAGGAGGCTAGACGCATCTTCCTGAGGCCCATCCAAGCCACTCCATTGCCTAATTTTGGTTGCTTTCCCCGCATCTGGTACGCTTGTCCTCTTAACTGTATACTCCTAGAAAAGCACGACTTCTCTGAACCTTATTGGCACTCACTCTATGTACATCTCCTCAAATCTAACAAAGCTACTTGGCTTCCCCCTAGTATTGCAGGGAATTTTTTTTCTGCTATGCCGTTACCTCTGCTTTTTGCTCTGGTGGGAGTGTCTTCTTCTCCCAGTTTCTAAAGGTCAAGCGTTATGCCACTGCCTCATAGTTACTCTGCTAGGGCACATTGCTTATCCATTCATTTATTATGGCACCCACAGATGACAAGGTGCAGGTGGCTGGTGACTGCTTGGATCCCTTCTCCCTCCCTGTGAGCGTTCTGTCACTTCTCAACCCTGTGGCAATCCAGTTCTCATCTCTTCCCCCAACATTCTGCTGCATTTGATGGCATTTCTATCCACTATTACCCACTTCTGTATGGTAACTTCACCTTTTTATTATCATGAGTGCCTGTCACAATATTTTTATGCAGAACAGTCCCCCTCAAAGATTACTAAATTGAATCATGCACTCAAAATCTGGATGTCTTAGGAAATGTAGGAATTGTTAAAATGATAGTATCTGTTTTTAATTTGCTTTCCATCTTTTAAAAAATACCGAGAACAAAGTCTTTCTTAGATTAATACAGGCAGCCCTTTCAGAACACCCACCCCTGCAACCCACGTACTTGATAGCCAGCATTTCTCTGTCTACACTCCAGAAACACCAAGGGAAACCTCCACTCTGACCTTCCACCCACAGAAAATGGCATTAGCATCTTTAAAGCAAGTGGACTGAAAGAGGCTTGGATCTGAACAATGACAGGAGGCCGAATTTTCACACTGATACAATCTGATGTTATCGTCTACACAGATGTTTTGTTCTGTGTTGGCTGGAATGATTATATGTTAGTATTAGGGCCCTGTAGAGCGGCACGGAGTGAAAGGGGCTGCTATCAATGGGTCTCTTTTTACAGTCACCGAGCAGCTGAGCAGCTGCGCTTGAGCCGGAATAGTGGATAGAGCGGCTTCCACAGCTAGTTCCGTGCAAGCCTGACGCCTTTTTCTACTCCTTCGCCTTCAACTGACTCTGAGACTATTCACTGCATAAAGCTAAAAATAAATCATCTGTTAATGCTACCTATTATGAAAGAAAGGAATGCTTTATGATACAGAAAAAAAATTGATTCTGGGTAGAAATGCTTGGATTTATTTCTGATTGTGACTCTTAATTTCACTGAGCCAGGTGGATTAACTGAAGGATGAGAAGCGGAGAGAAACCTAAAGTCAGAATAAAAATTCCGGGCTGCTTCGCCTTATTCGACTCTGCATGGACACCGTGATTCGGACACATCCCATTTCGTGCGATGTGCTCAGGTGCGCCAGGAGAAGGAAGTTACCAAACCTCTACACAGAGCCCCTCCCCATCCTGTGTTCCAGCCACAAGGGTGGCAACGCCAGAAAACCCGGAGGCTCCCGCCCCAGGAGCACCTAGCGCACACCACCTCCGAGCCCCTCGCTTCTGGCCTGCGTGAGCGCCACGCCGTGAGCATCCTTCCGGTGTGGTGCAGCTCAGGTGAGTGGCGCTGACTAGGCGCCTACGCTGTGCTCCGCTTCACAGCTATGCAGTACGATCTCCGGTGCTTGAAGCACTCGTAATGGGGTAGAAATGTGCTGAAGTTTAGCTACCATATCACTACAAACCGTTAGTACAGCTGCCCACCCCAAGCACATTCATTCACCGCATGCCTCAGAAATGTATCAGTTGTGTGCCTTCCGAGCATCTGATTGTTATTTTAATTTAGAACCGAGTTCATTCCAACTTCGACAACATGCAACAAAGTTTTCTAACTGCGACTTAATAAAAACAATGAAAAGAATTAACTGGCCTATTGCACCCACACCTTATAATAGATTGGCTATAATATATTAGATAGATCCAAACAAGCATGTGAATATTCATTACCCATGGAGAAACAGAATGAAGTTAAATAACTAAGCCATAATACGTAGACCTCACTAAAATCTAGTCACAGCGTGATGTCCTGCTAGCCGCGCTGCCAGGAGCATATCATCAGCACCTCAGAACTAACCTTTCCTAGCTCATCTCCTGTGTCTGCTTCTGCCTGCTCAGTCCCTTTCATGTCCCAGACTTGTCCCTCACTAGGCTGCTTCTTATTTCTTTGCAGCAAGGTTGACACGCTATTACAGACATCACCGTACCCTTGTTCTCTAGGTTCGAGTTGTAAGTCTTCATTAGCTGCTTCGCCGTAATCCCAGCTCTTGTGGTCTGGACTTGCCATTGCACAGTTGCCTGCGTCAGCGGCCCACGGGTGCCCGCTCTCCTCCAGCGCCTCTTCTGCGCGACTGCCTGTGGCAAGCCTAAGCCCCTTTGCTCATACTGAAATACAATGGTAAGGGGTTCTATAGGGTGCTCCAGACCTCGGGCAGAAAAGAACCACTTCTAGGCTAGCCGATGCCTGAAAGGGCTGCTGTGCTGTTCCTTGTTCCTGGGGTTTCCATGGACACACAGTGCATGTATGATTGTGTGAAGGCTGTGTTGTGACAGGATTGTGAAACAAGCACCATGGGAGGACAGAGGAAAGGTTGGTCCTGGAATAGTAATGATGCTTGATGAAATTGCTTAGAAATTTTACCCTGAGAGAGGAAGTGCAAAAGGGGATTCCCAAGAGAGGGGTCATGGTTGTGGTCTGAGATGAGGCAGCATGACCCTAGAGGTCCTCCGACGCCTTCAGATACACCTACAACATGTCTGTCTGTTCATAATATTTAACCTCTGACGTCTGTTTAAGTGCATGCTAACATGATCTAATTTGCTTTTTCCAGAGGAAATTGGCTGCAGTAGCCTAAAAAGCCAAGAGGGAGACAGTGCAGCCTGACTTGTTAGGATCACAGCAGAAACCCAAATAAAAGATAAGGACGACCTCAATGGAAAAGGTAGCAGAGGAGGGTGGAGGAGATGGCTCAGTAGAATAAGCACTTCCTTTTTGCTTTGAAAGGCAAGGGCCTGAGTTCAATCCCCAGTTCCGCAAAAAAGAAAAAGAAAGAAAGAAAGAAAGAAAGAAAGAAAGAAAGAAAGAAAGAAAGAAAGAAAGAAAAGGTAACAGAGGAAGTGGAGAGAGTCATTGTGTACATGGACTGAAGAGATTTGAACTGACTGGGTGAGAATACAAACATAGTGCAGGAATCCAGGCTGAGGCTGAAGCTGGGTAATTACAAAGATGGTAAAATCGATGATGGGAGTTGGGTGCCTTTTCGCTTTGAAAGGATTCGGAGGAAGGGAGAAAGCAGGAATGCCCTCTGGTCTAGAGTAATCCTTGGCCTGTGGCCTGGCCTCTGGTCAACTACTTTCTAAAGCACTATCAAGGGACAAGTTGCCAATAAAGGAAGTCACAGTCGAGCCAGCCATGTCAGCAAGAATACACTGGGACATAGCGGAATCACGGGACACCCTTGTAACAACCAGCACCTTTTCACTAAGCCATTCGAGTTTATAAATGGCCATTCTTTCTTATGTCTACAAAAAAGTGGCAGATGTTATTATTGACCTGAAATCTTCACCCTTTCTGTATCTATACCCCTTCCTGGGGACCTTCCCAGTGGTTCCTACAAAGGACAGAGTATATTTTCCTTTCCCTTGACTTTGAGTTTGGCCAATGAGAGATTAGTAAATCTCAAGTAGGCAAGGGATTGGAACAAGCTCATGTGGTAGATTTTGGTCTTTGGCATCTCCCCCATCACTGTTTTCCCTGGGGTAGATGCTGTCTATTTACCCAGGTTCAACAACAAATACTCGACAGGGCATAGCCAGACTAGCAGGTGCAGCTTGAAGCCAAGCCACCTAAGCCTACATGAAAAATTACCTATGCCACTGGCTTTTGGTGCCTTTTGTTAAGTAGTGACAACTAACCAATATGGTCAGCAAGTGAAAGCTGTACGCCTGAGTGGCCTCTGGAATCCCTTCCTGCCCTCTCCAGCCTGCCAAGGATGAGGCGAGTCCATCACAGCCACCAGCTTGGCAAACGCTGCTCTGAGAAGCAGCTGCAGCAGGCAGCAACTGAAGTCAAACCTATTCACATTAATTATGTGACCTCTCATAGATTTTCAGCCACCATTTAACAAAATCTACTTCTATAAAGAATGGCATCGTGCTTGTGCTTTACAAAACCCTAGGCACAGAAATTCCATTACTACTGGTGGGCTTTTTCAGACTGTAATTACTCCTAAATCAAGCAATTCTTGCTATGTTCCCATCTTAGTTTCTTATTCCACTCCTAAATCTTTCATCTTTCACATTAGCGGGGGCAGAGGGAGGAGTTCGAGGAGTCCAGTTTTGTTCTCTGGGGATATAGAATATCTTGTCAGGTTTTCGATTTTAAATCCCTGAAGGCAAGTATTACGTAGACCTTTGGACCTTCTTTCTTGAGGTAAACAATGCGAACTCATTTAATGTTTCCCCAGAGATTCTATTTTCCAATGATTCGATCATCTCTCTGCTCTTCTCTCAACAATTTTCTACTTTGTTATATTTCTTCTAAGTTGTAAAGACCAAACTCGACATGGCTTCACATCCAAACTGATGCCAAGCACTCTTTGCATTTGGATCCTGAGAAAGTGCCCAGACACCCCAGGGTTGGGGTCACATCCGCCTCATTTCTATAGAGGGTCTCTACTCCCCATGGATTTTCCTGGTTCTTCCTGATACTCTCGATCCTGCATCTGTGGCAGTGGTTTTCAGTATTTAAATTTCAATCTGCATTTCTCCCTACCTTGAGTGCTCCAGGTTGTTAAGACTGGTTCTAATTCCTTCTGCTAAGACCATGATATATGTAACCTAGATTTTTAACTCCAAAAACTAAAGACAAGAGAGTCAAATGATGTAATGCATGAACACATGCCATTCTTGGGAAACTAATCAAACACAGCATTCAGCTGGTTAAAACTGCCATGTGATTGCACCTTCCCTAAAGACAAAACTGCGAAGTGACACAAGTTCTCATTTTTGCAAAAGAGCCCCAACTCCTACAAAAAGGAGCATAAGATCAACAACAGCCACCACACTGACAGTAATAATAACACCACCTGGCATATAATGACTTGAACAACGTCCCAACATGGTACAGGTTTCATCTCCTATGTTAAGTTCCCCAAGAAAGCTCCGCAGATGAGGAGTTAATGCAAATGATAGTGATCCCAGGGCAACACGAAAGGGAATGGAGAAAGTGGAATCATAAAGGATAAAGAAGAAGCAACTGTAGGCAAAGGCCCACCTCCCAAGGCTCCAGGCTGCAGGCCAGGATCTCAGTAGCTCTAGAGTTCAATCACTGTCCAATCCTACTTGTTCTGCAGGGTATGAACTCCTGGGCATTTCTGGCTTTGAGTTCCCAGGCAAAGGAACTCTAGCAACCTGGGCTGATCATCTAGAAAGATGTTGAAGCGCTGTTCTTTGGAAACACAAAGAAGCCAAGGGAGGAATGCCCAGAAATGCAGCAGAGGGCCTAAGAGGTGAGCACCAGCATCACCGTAGCTTGCTAGCTCATCTATCTTCACCATAATTTTATAATGTGTGTTCTTCAGTTGAGAAAGCTGAGGCCCAGATAAAGCAATGTGCCTGATAGATCAACCAGTGGTAGATCAAGAATTCAAAACCGATATTCCAATCCTGGAACCCTTTTACTTCAGGTAGTGTGCTTGTTCAACCAGAGATACTTAACTTTTTTAAAACGATGCACACATGTTTAGCAGCTGCTTTACCACTGAGCTAGATTCCCAGCTATTTTATTTTACTCTGATATCACTTCTTAACCTTTTGGCTAAGATCAAGCCTATTTTATTCAGACACACAGCCTCAGTAAGTTGCCCAGACTGGCCTCGAACTTGCAGTCCTTCAGTTCATTTTCCCAAGGAGCTGGGGGCACAGGGGATTACAACCAAGCTTAAGAATGTCCAACTTGGAAGTTTATTTGGTGCTTGTTTGCTTGCTTGCTTGCTTGCTTGCAAACAATTTTTTCGGCAGTTCTGGAGATTGAGCCAGGGCCCTCAGCCTGAACACCATCCCGAGATCCATTTTCAAAAGAATTTTGTTTTAAATTTTGAGACACGGTCGTGCTAAACTGCCCGAGGTGGGTTCGAACTTCTAATCCTTCTGTCTCAGCTTCCTGAGTGCTGGCATTGTAGGCGCACACACTTTACTTGCCTTCTAAGTACTTTAAGTCGCTAAGCACCTTCTTGAAGCTGGGGATCCTGTGCAAGCAGGCAGAGTTCATAGCTGTGCTCAAGACACCTTCGTGCAAATTCAAAGCTACTGAGAACACAGCGACAAATCACAACTGCAGTGCGACTGCCCTATTTCGTAGCTGGAGAAAGGAGTCACAGCCAGGTTAGCTGATTGGCCCGGAATAGCCACAGAGCCATCCACTGTGGGAAGTGGAAGTGAACTTCACATCCATGCTTGGATGCCCCTGTGCCTTCCACCGCCACAGAACATCTCCAAAAGTCCCTGGAAAGTACACACGAGAGGCAGAAGAGTGAGGCCTCAACCCAGTCCTGAAACTTTAATCCAGTTATTGTTGGTGTTTGCCATACACTTAACAGCCCAAAGGAAAGACTGAACGTGTGATGCAGATGCACTGTATATAGCGTAGATGATGCTCAATGGCTTTGGTGTTT
The DNA here is from genome assembly GCF_000260255.1 of Octodon degus. Taxonomy (NCBI): domain Eukaryota; kingdom Metazoa; phylum Chordata; class Mammalia; order Rodentia; family Octodontidae; genus Octodon; species Octodon degus. Next base: position 3,523,454 of record NW_004524755.1, on the reverse strand, counting down.
GTCCCTGTGCATGTACAAATTCTACAAGGAGACGCTAAAGTGTAAAAATGCACTGGGTAGGAGTAAAGGCTGACATTTCAGAATGAAACTTAAATATATAGATATAGCACTAGAACTGAACCGAAATGAAACACAGAGAAAAAGGTTTCACAGAGTTTTTGAATTGTGGGAAAACTTTTCAGTCAAATATAAAGCAACCGAAAAGCCCACCAAAGGGAGGTGGCAGAGACATCTGAGAGGCAGAGAACCAGTGTATGGGCATCGCCTGGGCACCCCAGTGCTGTCTGATTTCACCTGTAGGTGATGCCAGGTAAAAGCAATTCCAGTAACTAAGTTATATCACAAGATATTTATATAAAAACTAGAAAAACTAAAGGAAAAAAGAAATCCTACAAGCTGTATATAGAGGATCACAGGAAGGGAGTCCCAGAAATGACCATGAAGAAATGAGGGTATGTAGGCACTTTGGCCTGGGACCTTCAGTATGTGTGGTAGGCATGTGGTCGTAGAAGCACCAATAAAGTTTCTACATGAAGCTCAGTCTACAGTAGCTAATGGACTAAATATAGAAATGACATTAAGTTGTTTGGGACCATCTTAGTTTTAAAAGGTTGAAAATTCACAAGTTGAAATGTTAAAACACAGTGTCTTACAAACTAGAAAACAATGTGAAAGTACTGTTGCCTACTTGTCTCATAATTACAGGTTGGGGAGGAAAGAAGAAAAGCAAGACAAAGGGATGGTAAAGCGCTTGTACGTGTTGGCCAAACAATCTTTGGACACTAAGTATTTCTAGAGGTGGCTGGAATATGGATATCGCAGTGTGCCCTTGGTTCTCGCTCGCCCACAGGCCCCACTGCGCGGCTGAAGGCACACAGCGATTGCTGAAGGCTTGCCATGGGTTTCTTTCTGTCTATTTCAGTGGATAATTTTCAGTTATTTGCATTTTTTGTAAAGACTTCAAAGTCAAAATTATATTTTTTATAACTGAAGAATAAACCTATTAATAAACACATTAATTAACATTGAAGACATATCATGTACAGGTGCAAATGCCCCATGATTGTCATCATTATGAATACCTAAAATGTGCCAGTAACCTTCACTAATTCAAAAAATAAGTAATGACTAAATATTTTCCAAGTTAGTTGAAAAGTACAAGGTTACACATCCAAGAAACTTAAATAACCTCAGATACAGAGGACGTAAAGAAAACTACACTGTGTGTTATTAAAAAACTCACTTAAACTAGTAATAATATTAATAATTTTTAAAGAAGCTAGAGAAAAAGACACATGTACAGAAGAACAAAGTTAAAAATGACATCCAACTTCATATCAGAAATAATGTGTTTGTCC
>NW_004524755.1:3520170-3521236 GCF_000260255.1 Octodon degus | reverse complement strand
GTGTTATAATGTTTATATCATATGTAGAAGTAAAATTATAATATAGTATAAAAGCAAAGAGGCAAATGCAAACATAAAATTCTACTATATGACATAGAAGACGTAACAAAGTACCATTTGAGTGTATGAGATAACTCAAGATAGGTATTATAAATTTAAAAGCAAAGTTTCAGGCCGTGGAGACAGCTCAGCAGTCCAAGCACCTGCCAAGGTAAGCTCAAGGACTGGGTTCAGTCGCTGGTGCCATATGCCGTGCTGGCCTCAGCCTGGGCCTACTGAGCCAGCCACCAGAACTTGGTGTGGTGGCATATGCTTGTAATCCCAGTGCCAGGGAGGCTGAAACAGGAGGATCCCTACAAGTCCAAGCTGCATAGTGAGATCCTGTACCAAATATATACATTTTTTAAAAAAATTAAATTTCATTATGAGAAAACAATTATAAAAAACAGAAGATTTGAAATTTTGCAACATAGCAACAAATATTTTTTTAAAATATGCTATGTTTTTAGCATTAGATAAATGCAAATTAAAATCACAGGAGACATAAACTCACAGCCAATAGGATGGCTACAATGAAGAAGTACACAATTCCTACTGCTGGTTTGTTAGCCAGCTTTGCTATTGTTGGGACACAATGCCTGACACCTACATCTGAAAGGAGGCGACTTGGCCGACAGTTTCCAGGGACTCAGTCCATGGGGAGCTGGCTCCAAAGCCTGAGCATCATGGAAGAAGGGTGGGACATAGTGAGGTTGCTCTGTTCATGGCAGCCAAAAGGCAGAGCAGGGCGCAGCGCCCAAGAGGAACAGGCCAGGATCATGCACACTGCCCAAGGTCATGCCTCCACAGTGCAGCCAGACACTCAGAAGTGCACTATACAAACTCCCAGGCCTTTTAAAAATCTAGGCAAGTTGGGGCCGGAGAGATAGCTGAACCATCTAAAGCGCCTGCTTCAGCAAGCTTCGGCAGGCTCAGGGGACAGCGGTTTCATTCCTGGCACCACATGCCGTGCCAGCCCCACCCTCAGGGCAGGCTGAGATGGCCTAAAAAAAAAGAATCTAGGCAA
>NW_004524755.1:3518258-3519429 GCF_000260255.1 Octodon degus | reverse complement strand
TCTCCTGAAATCTTGTTTTGAGATTTTGTATCATTGTTTTTATTTTTTTTCTTTAAAATAAAAATAACTGATGTCAAAAAATAAAAAATAAAAAAAATTGACACAATCAAGTTTAAATAAAATAAAATAAAATAGTACAGCCATGATAAAATTCCATTGGACACTTTCTTAAAAAGTTAAATGTATATCTAACCTAAGAACCAGCAATTGTACTCTTAGTATTTTTGCTTCTTTGTTCATTAAGGAGACTGGCTCATATTCTCTTTTTTGGTTGTATCCTCCTCTGGTTTTAGTATCAGGGTAATGCTTGCTTCCCAGAATGACTTCCAATGTATGGCTTCCCTTTCAATTTCATTAAAGAGTTTGAGAAGGAACAGAATTAAGGCTTCTCTAAATTTCTTCTAGAATTCAGCAGTAAGTCTGTCATGGCCTGATATTTTCTTTGTTGGTAGAGTTTTAATTGTATCTTCAACTTGACTGATTGGTATTGTTTCATGCAGAATTTTTGTATCCTCTTGACTCAGCTTTGGTAACTCATACGTATCTAAGAACCTGTCCATTTCTTCTGTATTTTCCATCTTATTAGAATACAGGTTCTCAAAGTAAGTACCGATGATCTGGAGTTTCTGCAGGATCTGTTGCAGCTTGACCCTTCATTCCAATATGCAGGGATTTGAGTCTTTTCTTTCCTTTTCTTGATAAGATTGGCTAAGAGTTTCTCAGTTTTATTTAATCTTTCAAAGAACCAACTCTTCAATCCATTGATTTGTTGTATTGTTTTCCTAGGCTCCACTGAATTAATTTATGCTCTGATGTGTGTATCTCCGTTGCATGAGTTGTGGGCTTGAATTGCTCTGCTTTTCTAGAAGCTTGGGGTCCAACGCTAGTTATTTCAGCTTGCTTTTTCTGTCATGTAAGTTCACTTCCATAAATTTCCCTCACAGGACTGTTTTTACTGTGTTCCATAAGCTTTGGTATGTTCTACTGTCATCATTATTTAATTGTAGAAACTGCCTAATTTTTCTTTAATTTCATCTATGAACCACTGTTTGTTCAAGAGGGTGTTATTTAATTTTCATGTGTTTATGAAGTTTTTGTGTTATTTTGCCATTGATTTCTAATTTCACTGCATTATAGCCTGGTCACATGCATGAAATAATTTCAATTCCTT
>NW_004524755.1:3494243-3509377 GCF_000260255.1 Octodon degus | reverse complement strand
ACACACACACACACATAAATAAATAAAATTAAAAAAAAAAGAAATTTTCCTTTTCCTTACTGCTGACCACAATCCTGTCTTCTATTAATCTGATATTCTGTTCTCACATTGGCTCATTCTGCTGTGTATACTTTCAATACAATTTTTTGTCTCCTGGGTATCTGTTTGAATCTGTTTAATTCCATTTCTTTCTCATCTTGGACATTCATGGTTTCTGTCATTTTCCTAAAATGTTCTATATTTTTATCTGTGTCTCCTCCAAGGTGACTAGCTATATCTTTCATTATGTCACCATTTCTGTAGTTATGTAGGAAATTATTTCTCACTTGAGTTTTTTAGAGTCTCATTGCTATCCTTTGCTACTTCCACTGTGAACACTTCAGAGGGTCCAGGTGGGGGGATTTCAAATTGTTCCACCTCATTGGGCCCTGGGTTTGCCATTGGTGAGCTGGAAGTCTGGAGTTGCGTGTCTTTCCTTTTCTTTTAGTTTCTGCCTATACCTGCCTATGGTGAGTAGTTTTTATTATGAATATTTAGAACACTTAGGAAGTGACTACTTCTCAGAGATATCTTCCAGATATAATTTGCTTTGGGGTTTGAGTTCATTGCAAGATCCTGCCTCTTCAATTTATTGGAGCTGAGAAGTTCCTATTTGGCCTAGCCCCTGAGTCTTTGGCACTGGCTTATAGTATTATTTATGACCCTTAGGTAATCTAAGCCTTGACATATCAGGAAGAACAACTGATTAAAATAATTATGTGACCTTGGTTAAAGTGGTACAATGAGCAATAACAATAGTATCAAACATAACCTAGAAAATGACAAGCTGTGGCTACTATTAATTTTCCACTTTTACCCATATGAACTAAAATTGTGGTTATATAATAAAATCAAAAACAAACAAGAAAATTTTATGCAGTAAACAGGCCTTCTATATGACAATTTCATCCTGAGGGGAATTTCAAGGAATTAGAGACTAAAATAGAGAATAAAAAGGAAGAAGAAATTAGAAGCAAGGTTGGAGCATGAAGACTTTCCCACTTTCGTTGTGGGATCTCAGACATGCTAATTTAGCCTCAGCTGAGAAAAACAGGCATAAAGAGTTCCTCCTCCTAGTTAGACTATGGTCATTTTGAACATCAGATGATTACGTGTGAGGGCTGGGGATGAACTGGGTGGTAGAGCTCTTGCCTAGCACGCTGGAGGCCCTGGGTTTAATTACCAACACTGGAAAAAGTCATTCATTTATGAAGCACTTAGCATGGTACTGCAAACACCATTTAGCTGTTGGCCGTCTCAGCAATGATTGGGAAACTGTACATTTGCAATTATTTCCTCAGAATAGGCTGGGAAGCAAAAGCCCAGGGCTCATAGTTTAAGCACTGCTCTTTAAATTAGAAGCAGACAGTCCATATCTTCGGCTCAACTCCCTTTCTGCTCCTGGAAACTCAAGGTTGCCCTTCACATTCCTGCTCTGCTCCTTGGTCTGATGTCTCCCAGGTCTCCATCTCTGTCCTTTCCACCCTCCAGCCCAAGCCCTGTGGTTTGTCTCTCAGAGGCAGAACTAAGTGCCCTGGGATAAACACATTGGGAAGAAAACAATGAATGACAATGAATTACATTCTTCCTCCTTAGTAATATAATCTCCCCCCACACACACACAGACACAGAGAGCTAGCTCTGGGGCATAAGTGCCTGCCTGAAAGGTCCCAAGTTCAATCCCGGGTCCTGCAAAACAAAAACAAATAAACATAATGCCCACCAGTATCCAAACCAATCCAGGGATTTAAAGTATGGGGTCTTCAAGATTTTCTAAAAAGTCTAGCAGGGAAAACTTACTGGTATTTTTGTGTTCCGATCACAGCCATTTGCCCGTGATCATGTTGCCTGCACTCTTTAGTGCGGCGCCAGGGCCCTTCACCGCTCACCCCTGCTTCCTTCACCAGCTGTGTCTCTTGCTCCCACCTCTCCACAAAGGGATACGAAATCAGTGCTGGGTCTTGACAGCTCCCCAGATAGGCCAGGCTTTCTCTCCTCCTAGGCTTTGTGCCTACCTCGTGTTCCCTGGATTGAATGCTCTCTACTGATCCTACCTCCTTTGTTTAGCTTCACCTTACGATCCAGGCATCCTCTTAAACACCACATCTTCTTGGAAGTGCCCCTGTCCCCAAGTCTGAGCCTGGTGCTCCATCTTTAAATTCCCTCTGGCACCCTGTCATTACCCTTTACTAGACTTAAATGGCCTGTTTATTTGCCTTCTTCCTGATCACACCATGTGGCAGCCATGGGGTTGTCACTTTGATCTGCCTTCAAGACAGAGCTTGCTATTTAGCTGCAAGGAGTGCGGTTAACTGACAGCCTCCAGCTGCTAATGCCTTCAAGATCTGCTTCAGCTTGAAACCTGAGGCCACGATCTTGCCGGGCAGCCCCAGCCAGTGAGTGAGCGTGTCAGTGGAGCCAGGGCCAGCGTGGGCCTCCTCGTGCAGGACGTCTCTGGGTGGGCCACGCTGCGTCAGATGTGCGCGGTGGTCTGGGTCGCTCTCTTCTCCATCCTGCCACCTCGCTCCATCCTCTTAGTGATGGGGTGTGTGTCTGGGCTCTGAGGAATTTCCCCTGCAGTCTTGCTTCCCTGTCCTTCCACGCTCACAGACTTACTACCCAGTGAACCTCTCGACTCCTGGCTTTGTGCCTGCATCTGGAGAACATGACTCGCAAAGACAGTGGCACAGACAATGAGCTCCTCAAGGCAGAGGCCACATTCCCATCCAAACTGTATCTCCATCTCCAAGAACAACACAGCAGCGCTTAATGGCTAATGATGGAATATCCGGGTGAATGACTGGATGGATGGCTGCTCGAGATAAGGTCCAGCACGGAATGATGTCTTGATCTTACATCATTGTCAGGTGCAAGTGAACATTGAAGAGCATTCTGATTTGAAGACTGAGATGCATTTATGAAATGTGCTGCAGAACGATATAATTATGCACTTTCAAGTGGGTATTTTCAATGGTTGGAATTATGCCAAGTATGTAATTTACCCTTCAGGATAATCCCCTGGGCTAAGGTAGTTGAGCATGAGTTATAGTAGGTATTTGTACTTGAAATTACATAATAGCTACAAAATTGTTATTTACTATCAAAATAGTAAGTTTTAAGTGTTGCTGCTTATATCTGAAAATCTCATCTAAATGTTGCTTTATAAAATAACATCTAAAGCCATTAAAAGACGTTCAGTATCTGGGGCCCATCGACTGGCGCTTGCCAGGCTGCCGTCTGTGTAGGACGTCTCGCTGGCTACCTTCACACCAGACTGTAAGCCCCTGGAGGGCAACTGTGGCACTCGCTGCTCTAAATGTGTCAGCCCCCCCCCCCACACACACACACACACAGCACTCAGGGTTCAGCAAGGACGGTGCTGGACAGGCAGACGCGTGGCTCTGAGAGCACACTCCACTGCTTACTGATTACGGCCATCAGCTTCTACAACTCCTCTGGGCGGGTGTCTCTCCCACTCCTAACTGAGTCGCATAGAATTTGAAATAGTGATCAGAGACAGTATTTCCTCCCTCCCCTTCCCACTTTCTCCCTCCTCTTTCCATCCTTCCCTCCATCCGCCCTTCCCCTTCTCCTTTCCCTTCCTCCTTGCCTCCTTCCTTGGTCTACGCTGGCATCTTCTCAGGTCTTGTTCTTTCTGAGTCCGTGTTGCACTGTGCATTGCACCCATTCCTTGCGTGAGCTTGAGACCTGGACACAGCGCATCTCCAGCTTCCATCCCTTGCTTCACCCCCCTTGCTTCCCCTCTCCCCCCTCCACCTCTTGATCCCTTTTGTTTTTTACTGACCCACTTTGTTTATTAATTATATAAATAATGAATGAATAGATTAATTGGTATTGATAAAACGTAGTTTAGAATGACTTGCCGAATTTATACAAAATGCAAGCAACAGTAAATAAAACAGAGAAGGCTGTGTTCTCCAGGGAACCTCATGACAGTAGTGAGGATTGTAAAAAATAATCACCCAGCTCATGAATTTCTACAGAAATTGAAGTGAAAGGGTATGGTCATCTGCACTCCATAAAAATGTGGGCTTCTCTCCTGAGTGGCACTCTTTCATCTCACACTTGCCCAGGAGGTTGGCGGTTCATTCTTATGGGCTTAATGGAAGCCCTTCTTGCCATGCATCTGCTGTGTGTGTACTGCTGGAGGACCACCAGCGGCCTCTTCTGTCTGGCCATGTGTCAGTACAGGTGGAGCGGGGTTGCCAGAGCACCCCTGCGGCAGGTGCGAGTGTAGCTGCTTCTGCACATTACCCTGTGATGCGGTTGATGTACAGTGCCCAAGCTGGTGTCAAGGGCTGGAGATTTTAGCTCTGCGTCTAATACCAATTGATCTTATGGTCTTTGATGAGTCACACATAGCTCAGTTTGTTCATATGTGAAATGAGGGTTTGGGGCCTGTTTAAACCGAAGTTCTCCTCTGCTTTAAAATAATCATAATTCTAGAGCCAAATTCTTCTTACATTTGTGCAAAACCATTATGTAAATTGAGTTGGGGTTCTGCATAACTAATTCCATAGTCAAATGTTTCTTATATTTGTGCCAAACTCTTATTTAAAGTGACAGGGTTATATATGACTAATACTGTGAATAAGGGCTTCTGTAAAACACACTTCTTCAAAAGAAAAGGACCCATCTTGTGAGGCGCTGTGTGTCTAGGGGGTTTGCACAGCCCAGATGTTTCCCAATAAATCAGATGTAGTGTTAAACACAGGTCTTCACTGTGCCCCCAAAAAGAAAAATCTGAAGGCCCCCTTTGGGAACTGTTCTTTTATTCTAATGTTACCAGTTTCATCGCGTCATTTCCATTGGTAAGCTTGAGCATGTAGTATGAGCCGAGCAATTCAATCAGAAGAAACTTGCCATCATATTTCCTGAGTGCGTCTGGTAAGAAGCAGGTGCCCCTGGGTTATTCCTCGTTATTATTCACTATTGTAACGACTGTCTGGGTCTGTGCTCTACACAAACCAAGTCTGAACACCCCTGCCCTCCGTCGCCGTCTTCCTCCTCAGCGCTCGCGAGCTGTCCAGCACAGGACGTCAGCCACGTACCCACATCAGGAGGCATTCTCCTCAGAGCCCGCTCCTGGCCTGGAGATGCAGACAGCACACCTATAGGGCACACAAGTAGGCCCTGCCGTCAGAGAGTTTACCTGTGCCAAGACCGCCAACCGTTCATGTCAGCAGCATATTTTACAGCCAGCACCGGAGTACTGGAACGTGTTGTCGAAGCAGAGAGAAAACAAGCAAGGATGGATGCTGGCTTGCTTGGCCAGAAGTTACCCCCGTGGCTCGAAGCCATCAGCTCGCCACTAGGGTTTCGTCCCAGCAAGAGTTCGGCCTTAAAGCGGCACTCAGTGCATGTGCATGGCATGGGTGAGTACACGGCCAGACGTGCAAGGGGTGGCCGGGTAAGTCTCCAGAGACAGGTGGGTTGGGGCTTCAAGGGCTGCCAGAAGCTACTTGACAAAGGTGAGAGGGGCTTCTAGAGCAGAGATAGGAAGGCTGCAGAAATATTCTCTCTGCAGAGATGGAAGTAGGATGCGGATGCAAAATTAATGCTGAAATTGATTCTTAAAAGGTTAATGTCATTTCAGTGCATGGCTTATACACTGTTGAGTAGTCGGAGACGGCTTCTAACATTTGTTAATTTTGGCAGTGGAAGCAAGAGGCTCAAGGTCTTGGGAGAGCCGCCCTGCCTCCCACTGTGGCTGACTTGGAGAAACTTTCCTAATCACATGCCAGCGTTTTTAGATGTCAATAAAACTTTCAAATACTTAGTGAGGCCCTTTAGTTGGGGCCACAAGCCATTCATGTGGCTGTTAGCTGCTAAGGAGGGGACATTTCACTCCAGCATGACTAGAGAACTGTCATCCTAAAATATGTACCATTAAGACCTGTCCTAGGGAGAGGCTGTTTCCCAAAATGTCCTAGAAACCACCACCCTTCCTAGCCTCCCTGTATTCTTCTCCTCGGTTTGGGTCACTGTAGCTGAAGGCCCAGCTCTGGTCTTTCTTCCTCACTCACACCCTAAAGACTACACCACGGGTAAATTAAGCATGAAGATGCTCCACTTCTGGCACCCGGGGCATCTATTCCTCACTGAACTGGAGCTGCTATTTGTACTCTTCATTTAAAACTATTTACCAGAGTTCTGCAGGTGCCTTATTTCTCTCTCCTCTACCTGTTCCTCAGTTGCTTTTCTTGTAAGCTGTATCCTGGAAGGCCAGAAATCAGACTATTAGCAGAAGCTTTATGTATATGGCACAGCCTGCGAACAGTAGGCTGAGGTTCTGACATTTGAATCTGTTGTTTGTCAGCTGTGTCATTTGTCTCCCGTCTCCTGACCAGCCTCCACTTTTCTACCATAGTAATCGGCAGCAGTGTTACCTCGTCAGTTACCCTCTCCTTGATGGGGCTACCTAGGAGGCTCTAATAAGACCAGAAGGAAGAGGTGGGGGACACAAGCTCAGGACCCTGGCCTGGCTCTGCCCAGGCCTAGAGCAACACATGGCATTTTGGGTCAATCTGCACTTCATGAAACAGCCCGACCCAAGTTGAACAGAAACGTGAATGTAAGGGCACAAAGGAAATGTTTATCAAGGGCCGACTTTTTTGTCACATAATGCCACCACCCCAATCAGAGTAGCAGTCAGTTGTGACCCAGAACCTGTTCTGAGTGTACGGCGATGAAAACATAAGACAGGCCACTAGCCTGGTGTGTGCAGGGCATCTCAAGGTAGAAAAGGAGAACATTTGGGCCACAATCTAGTTTTACAATCTACTCCTTCACTTTGGCTATTATTTATCCTTCTACTTCAATCATGCTATCTCCAAGGGTGCCGATGTTTTTGAAAGATGAAGCCTGGGGCCTCGCTGACAGCTCTGCGGTCCACCCCTGGGGCAGAGACAGTGCCGTTCTTGCTCCCGATAAAGTCGTCCGGTCATGAGGCCCAGGATCCCCTGCGGCTCAGGCTCCGAGGAGGAGGAGGTGGAGGAAGCAATGTCCAGAGCGTCCAGCTGGGCTTGTTTGGATTGGCACAGTCTCTGTAAGCAGCCCTGACCCCAGAGCGGCTGGGAAATGTGCTCATCACCCTAGGGGGTGGCGTGGAGAGTAGAAGGTCCCAGCTGATAGAATCCGAAATAAAGTTAATGGAAAAATGGGCCTCTGCCTCCTGGTAGGTGAGCCGGAGGAAGGAACGGGGCGCAGCCTCAGGGTGTGGGTGAGCGGCAGTTGTCTCTGCTGTCCTGGCAAGAGAGAGCAGATGCTGCTGGGTGTGGCTCATCCCTGGGTGGATGGGGACAAGTGTGTACTTGCATTTCTTTCTTGACCATTTTCTTATGAGAGCGGACTTTCCCATTGTCACTGGGTTTCCCAGTAGTCTAAAGGAAAGATTATTTTAGTGTCTGCCAAAGCCTTACCACTAACCTCTGGGTTGGCTTTCTCCAGCGTGGTGTGCTCCTTCAGCACTAGCATTTCCTGATTCTCCTTGCCACATTTGACAATTAGACTAGAAGCCGTAAACATCCATGGCCATGTTGCCTTACACCTCAAGAACCAGAAAGCCAAAATGTACTCTCCCTGGTCTCCCTTGCTGTTCAGTTGGATGCGGTTAAGGGTCCACCAACTCCCTGCCACCACCAGGCGTGTGTGGGTGACCAGCCTCGGCAGTTCTGAGGCCAGCTGCTGCACACTCACCTCAAGTAGGAATTTGCCGGTGACCAGAAAGTGCGCCCAGGAACTGGACTGGGGCCTGGGGCAGCTGTGATAGCGAGTGTGGCTTCCCACATCTTCCTGAGCTACGGTATTAGCTGCAGAACAAGCCCTGAAGCCATGACCGACCTGTGTCTTCACTTCCCACCTTCCGCACATGATTTCATAACCGCGTATTTTCCTATTTTCAGCCCTATTCTCCACGATCTGTTTGGGTTGCTATAACAAGGCATCATAAACTAAATAGTTGATAAACCATGGGCATTTTATTTCTCAGAGTCCTGAAGGCTGAGAAGGCCAAGATAGAAGTGCTGCGGAGTCAGTGTCAGTGGGGACAAAGATGGCACTTTCCAGAAGTGTCCCCCAGCGATGGAAAAGCCAACGGGTCTCAGTTGGGCCTCGTTTGTAATTTCACTAATCCCAACAACAGGGCTTCCTCCCCCAGACTCACTTGCCTCCAGAGACCCTTGGTCCTGTTATTGCCTTGGGGGTGAGTGTTCAGTGTATGCATTTGGGGGAACAGGGCATTCAGAAAATGGCAAAAAAGCCAGAGTGGCTTCTAGTCCCCAGATTTATTTCCCCACTCTCTACATAGCATTTCCACGCAGCACCTCGCCCAGAGAGTCACTGACTCTGCAGCCTGCTCAGAGCCACTTGCTCGGTGAGCAATGGAGCCTGGATGGATATTCTGAGTCTTGGATTCTTATCTCTGCCCTGTGCTGCCTCCTTCTTTACCCTGCAAGACCCAAATCAAGCTTCACCTCCATATCACCTTGTCCCCGTTCTTCCATTCTTCTTTCTGTTGACTCTTCCTGCCTAATATTGATATTCAATTTCCCCTCTAATCTCCACCCCACAAAATGAAAGAGAAGGAAATGAAAGTTAACTTCCATGGACAAGAAAAGTACTTTCTCGCATGTGTGCCATTGTTGGGTAGCACTGTGCTAACTTAGAGCATAAGAACAATTCGGAAGCAAAAGGCCTGATTTTCAAATTAAATTGACCCTTCTCCAAACCAAAGAAGTCAATGGCTAGGGGGCAATTGCAGGCATTGCAAAGAGACAGGAAAGGGCTTCTCCAAGAAGAAGAATTGCTATTACCAAAAAATGAGAGAAGAAGAGGAAGAGGCAGAAGAAGCCCCACCCTACACTCAGGGAACTCCCTCACCCAGGATGCTCTGCACTTTCTTCTTGCTGACCAATTACAGTTGATGTCATTTTATGTGTCTCCCATAGTCTCCTTCTGCTGTTACTTCACAGCAGACATGGAAGACATCCCTGCCCCAGTCTGCGCATGTCAAGTGGCCTGGAGGAGACTGATCGGCTGCGTGCACAACCAGCTTTCCACAGGGATGACTTCAGAGTAACTCCCCAAGGTCAGCTTCAAGGGACCTTGCCAGTCAGGAACCTGGCAGAGAGATCCAGCATTCATTTGACTTCTTCAGCATCTAAAGACCTAGAGAAGCTGTACCTACCAAGCAGAGAACACACAATGGGGTAGTTAGAATTCAGTGGTGAGCGCCTAGATTTGGAAAAACGTCAAGAGGTAAAATTAGATTTGCTTAACCTCCACCTTATGGCTTTCCCTCCGTTCTCTCTAAAATTGTGATACTGTTTCTAGATCCTTGGTTCATTAGGACTTTTGTAAGCATCAATGAAGACAGTGGCTAAGGTTTCGTATTGAAGACCAGAGACAGGGGGACAGAAATAGGGAAGTGGAAAGAAAGGAAGAAAGAAGGTGTGGCGTGGAGCAGGGGGACAGCAAGGGCAGAGGAGCCCAAGGAGAGGAAAGCAGAGATGAAAAACATCTTGACAGTGGACAGATCCTCATTCACGGCCGGCCTCCGCACTGGACTTGACCAACTCTTACGGAAGTTACTGCTTACAGCCCTCACTGTATACTACCCACCCAGTAAATTATAATAATTTGTAATTTTCTCCAGTGTGTGGATGACCTCACAAATACCAGCCTGCCAGTCACTTCTGTGTGGTTTCTAGGCCATCAGCATCAGGGTTGGCTGCAAATTTAATTGATCAAAAATTGGACAAAAGGAAGGGCTGCAAGGTCCGCCAACATTTTGTCCCTAGCCTTTCAAGGTCAGGGAAGACTGAGGACATGGGAGAACCCATACTGTAACATCATGTAACTCAGTTGTGCCCCAAATTTTCTGATCAAGGAGATTATGGAGCCACAGAGGAATGTGATTGATGATGTAGTGTGTGCCCAAGGAGAGTCACATGGAGAGAAAACTTTCTTTCAGGCTCTCACAGAGAGCAAATTGGTCAAGCAATGGCCATGACTCATCCACATGGCTGACATTGACAAAGGATCTACAAAGCGCAGTACAGGGTTACAGGATAAATCCTGAGGGGACTTGACTGACATTATCAGATAAAAAAGTTACATTTCTTGTTATATAGGTCTTGCTTTATCTTGGTCTTAACCATCCAGCAGAAAAGTATAAAAATGAGGTATATAAAATAAAGCAGGGGCTGGGGAGATGGCTCAGTAGCATAAGCACTTCCCTAGCAAGTGCAAGGGTCTGAGTTCAATCCCTGGTTCTGCAAAAAAGAAAAAATAAATAAAATAAAGCCATATTAATATGCTGAGCTGCAAAAGGCTCTAGTCAGTAACTTCTATGGACAACCCCCTACTATTGTGGACTATTGGACTGTGTTGGATTGTTTTGCTGAATTCAAGCACCTATAATATTTAGATGCCAACAGAATACCCATCTCTGACAGGACTGAACTGGAGAGGAGGGATACAGAGGAAGGACCATTTTGTATTTGTATATACAGAATAGTCAGGATAGATGTACGGCTGCTTTCGCTTGGTTGAGTGAGAGGAAGGATTTGTATTAGTAGTGTTTGGACGGGATGTCCTGGCTGCTTCTTGTGCTGTGGATGACCACTGAGAAGATAACAATATGCAATGTATTAATTATTGAAAATGTCCTATTAATCAGCTTGGAAAGTGTCTCATTGATATTTGTTTCTAAATAAAATAAAATAAAATAAAATAAAATAAGTAAGGCGGACTCTCAGCCCCCACTTGGTCCTGCTAAGTCACAATCTGCATTCTACTAAGATCTCCTTATCATGTAAAGCTCCAGAAACCCCGCCCTCAACCACAGAAACACAGCACAGAGAGGGGCAGAAGGGAAGGGGTGAGTTTGCTCTGTGAAGCTGCCAAAAGGCCAGTGTGTATCCACCTCCCCACCTCCTTTCTTTGGGAAACTAATTGGGGATTAGGAGACAGGTGAGCTGGTTGTAGACTAATGAGTGTTGCCCTACCTCAAACCAGGGAAACCTGGTTAAACCCTCGGCTAACACTTCTCAAAGCTTGGCCTGCGTTAGCAGTCACTAGAGAGCTCATTAAAAAAAGAAGGTTGCTGGACCTGACCCACCCTCAGTGTTTTTGGTCCAATAGATCCAATAGGTCTGGTCCAATAGGTCCAATAGGTGCAATAGGTCTGGCTCAATGGGCCTGAAAACCTGCCTGGCTCGAGCTGCTTCTTGGAGCTGCTAGGCCTGCCTGCCTGCCTTGGGGACTGTTCACGGTCCTGGTCCCGCCAGACACTTGGAGCACACCTGCCATACCACGGAAGATATTCGGATAAAAGCATCTTGCTCCTCCAAATGACTTTGCAATAACTATGTTCTCAAATCCCCCATCGCGTCCATCTCTGGAGACCAGGTCACTTTATAGTGACGTCGGGCAAGAGCCCCTCGTGGGAAAGCACCAGTGCACCCCAGGCAGCTGCACTGGGGTGGGGGCCACTTAGAAGGACAGCTGGACTGCCCTGTGCTCTCAGACTCGTGCTCCAGCCCCGGCACACAGCGGGGTGTGCCGGAGATTATGCGGATGAGCCCCAGAGTCTGCCGTCCGCAGGGAAGGCTTTGCCCTTTCATTACCAGAGAAAGCTAGCATTTCCCATCTTTCCCTCCACCAAAAGAAGGCAAGCATAAAACCAGAGTCAATTTCTTACAATTTAGTAACCTCAGTACCAACCAATTATATTCTGGGACATGAGAAACAGCTGTTGTAACACTAGAGCTTGAATGGTTTCATCTCAGCTATTTAAGGGGATAAAAGAGCCAATATTTTCATTCCCTTGTGATATTATCAAGACATGACAAACAACCAAGACTATAGTATTAATTACATTAATTTGGAGAGTAGAGAGACCACTTTAATTGCTCCAAGCTGCAGAATAATTTTTTATGGGCAGACAATCATTCCATAAATCCACATTAGATAGAGTACTTTGTCTTCTTCTATCAGCAGAACCCCTGGAAGCAGAAAACAACCACTGTCCCCTTTTAAGGTGGAATTCAGTGGGAGAATAATTTCTCATTGCTGTGTGTACATGTTGTTGAATCCTGCACTGTTGAACTGCTTAATTAAAAAAAAAAGAAACACAAAAAAGGAAGGTATTTGTCTTGAAAGAGTTCTGATATAAACAGGAAGTAGGACTGGCACAGCTACTTTCTGACAAAACAGACGCCAGGGCATTAGCTAACCACAGTGGCACACACTTGGAATTCCAGCCACTTGGGAGGCTGAGGCAGGAGGGGCACTGGTATTATGGTTTGCATCTAGATGTCACCCCTGCCCCAAGCTTCACCCAGTCATGGATGGGGTTTTTGGGAGTGGCTGGATCTAGGAAGTGTGACAATGGGATTCAGAATGCTTGCTGCTTTCTGCCTTCTGCCTGCCTGCTCTGTGGCCCCCTCTGCCTCGCCACCCTGCCGTGGAGCAGGCAACTATGGACTAAAACCTTTCCGAAGCAGGAGCTAATTACATCTTTCTTCCATTCACTTGGGGTGTTGGGCATTTTGCCTGGACAGTGAAGAAGGTAACCAAGACAGGAAGTTCAAGTCCAGACTGGGAATTAGTGAGACCCTCCATCTTAAAGGAAAAAGGAAAATAAGTAAAAAGAGATGGAGACAGAGCTCAGAAGCAGAGTACCTCTGGGTTCAGGCCGCAGTATCACTAAAAAAGAAAAGAAAAGAAAAGAAAAGAAAAGAAAAGAAAAGAAAAGAAAAGAAAAGAAAAGAAAAGAAAAGAAAAGAAAAAGAATCTGTAATCCCAGAAGGCAGGAGGCTGAGGCAGGAGGATCACCTCACATTTGAAGCCAGCATGGGCACACAGTGAGACCTGCCCCCACCAAAAAAAAGAGTGTACTCCCTCTTCATCATGGTTAGGCAGATCAAATGAATGTTGGACATCAAAATTAAAATGCTTCATGAGCCATAACACCCTACAAAAGCAGAAGAGAAAGGGAAAATATTTACTGAGTGCTTTCTCTACTAAATTAAGTTTTGGTCCTTTTTTTGTGTGTGTGTGTGTGTGGAACCAGGGATTGAACTCAGTCCCTTGTACTTGCCAGGGAAGCACTTATTCCACTGAGCCATCTGCCCGGCCCCCCTTGGTCCTATTTTAATGTTCATAAGAAACTTTAGAAATAGAAAAGCATAGAAAAAGCAACAAGTATGTAATAAGATACCAATTTTGTCAATGTGGCAATTACACAGATGAAATTGTATAGTTTTTTTGTTTTTGTTTTTGTTTTGGAGACTAGGTCTTGCTAGCAGCCCAGGCTGGACTTGAGTACACACCCATCCTCCTACCTTGGCATCCCTCGCCCTGGGATTGCAGGCATGCGTCACCATACTTGGCTTCTGTGGCCCACCTAAGCACCACTACATGGTGCACTACATACACATGTGTCCTGTGTCACCCGCAGAACACACAGTGCATATTTAGTCACCTGAAGGCCTCATCTGAGAAGTCCCCTGGGATTAGAAACTCCGTGCTTCCAGCAGTTGGGTGAGGAGACGTGTATGAAGCTGCCATGAAGAACCCAAGATCTCCAAGGAAATATGTCTGAAGACTTGTCAGATGTGGCAAGCACTGCTGTGGCTTTCAACCAGCCCTTGGATCCGGCCCACATCCAGCATTTAGAAGTGCTCCTTCTAGAAACTCTGCGTGAAAGGTGCTACCAAAGAGACCCCTGCCAGGCAGCGCCCAGATGCGCCTCCTGCGCAGCCTGATGGAGCGGGGCGAGGGGCCACATCTGCCCTCCTCTTAGCACTGTGAAAGCTGGACTGGAGGAGAAGAGCGACTCAATATGGCACCAGTGACAGTGCTCACTCCAAGGAAGGAGGGGCTGGGAGAAATCATCTTGAGACTGTACATCTCTCACTCGCTAGAACGGGGGGCACTGCTACAAGTGGGGAGCATCCACGAGAGTATGAAAACCCTAAACATTGTCAGGTTCTGAACCATCGAATTCTTTTCTATGTAGAAATAATTTCCTAAAGTCAATGTCCAGTGGGGGAATTGTTTGCAGAAAATGTGAAGCAACAGTGTAAACACAAAAGATAGCACAGAAGAACTGCCTGTATCAATCTGGAATAAAGCATAAAATACATCATGGGGAGAAAATTTCAGTTACAGAACAGCATTGTTCAGTGGCATCTCACATTTATTTAAAATGTATAAATGTAAGTACAGTGTGGAAGTGGATATTTGGGCATGTTGAACTGGGTTATCACTTGCTAATAGCTATGGCTCCTTCCCTTTCCTCTTTGCTTGTCTGTGCTTCCTAAATTTTCTGTAGTTCCATATAACTTGAGAAAATTATTTTCTTCAGTGTTGCTTTTCTTATCTCTGGGATAACAGTCAATAACATTCATTGGCCGCTTACCATTACGGCGCTTTTGCCTCTGCTAGGTCATTTTTTTCTCCCAATATGTAGTTTCCTTAAATAGAACAAGGCCTTGTTTCCAGGAAGCAAAGGAATTAACACAAAACGTAGCACTTTGTGTGTTCTTTCACGGCTTCCCGGGAATGTGGACATTGGGCTCTCCCTAACTTCTTCAAAGAGGCTTTATTTTGGAAACAGGCAATAAAATTACAAAAAAGGTAAGTTGGGAAGGCAGATTCTGGAGTAGATAAGATGAGGGCTAAAGATCCAGGGTCTGCCCTCCCTGTCCCTGCCTCTGAATGGCCTTGGCCAAAAGACCAACGTTCACCAAGTGAAGGCAAATGGCAGCTCTACAGATAGGACTCAAATTGCTTTCAAGGAAATACCTTTCCTGTAGTTGAAAGATGCAAAGAAGGATGGCACAAAGTTGACTGGGAAAGCAGGACAGCCTGCAGACCTGGCCTAGCAACTAGACCCCAGACAGACAGATGTTATAAGGGACCTCAAGAATGCCCAGACCTCAAGTACCACTTACTGCTTTATGATGACCTAAGAGCCATGGCACCACTGTCACCCAAAATTAGTTTTGGTTTATTATCTTGTTGTCAACTAACTTTTGTGTGTGTGGGGGGGTGAGGGTGTGTGT
>NW_004524755.1:3488053-3491324 GCF_000260255.1 Octodon degus | reverse complement strand
CTAAACCAGCCAGAGAAAGGAAGGTAAGATTGTCTTTATTATTGTATCGTGTTCATCTATTATTTTTAATTTGCTCTTTATAACCATTTCAGCCACCAGATTAGAAGCTAAAAATTATGTCACTTAGCATTTGCCTGCAGACACAGAAAGCTGTCCCTGCAGGAGGACAACAAGTGCCACATAGCTGCCTCGCACTAATGACATTTTATTGGTAGCCAGGGTGGTTGGATGCATGTCTGAAGCTCGAGGAAGAGGAAGAGGAAAGAAGGAGGATGGTCTTTGTTTCTTTCTCCAGAGGTGGCGCCGACGCTGCTGGGTCACACTAGGACTTCTCAGTTACTGTAGCAAAGGGAGCCTCGAAGCTCCTCAAGGGTGAAACGGGTTTTTGTTGCCAGCACAGCTTCACAGTCAATTTCATTAGTTCTTGTCTCCAAGAGCAACCTTATTTTAGGAGATCTAAAGTGGGAAACACTTTATTGATGGCACTGGCCACAGAGCCAGAGGAGCCTGCGCACAGACAGCCCTGGGCTTTGGCAGCTCCCAACCCCTGACCTCCCACACAGGTGGCCTGGGGCAGGGAGGAAGAGATGGTGGCGGCTCAGGAGAGGGATGCTGGCTCCTTCACCGTGGGCCACCTGGTTACTGCAGACGTGGTCCCGCGAAAGCTGAGGCCTCTCCCTGGAGCCAAATACATTGCATACTTGGCTGAAGAATTTCGCCTTGAAAACGAGTTGTAGCCAGTAGTAAACCTGGGGAGAATAAGGCAAATGGGTTCACAGAAATAATGCAGCAATTCCGAATGCGCGCCTCCCTTTGCTGATTACAAGCAGCACTGAAATACAAATGAAAATCGATTTATTATAAAGCAACTACTATTTTCCAATTGGCCTGTATATTCCAAAGGTGATTTATCAGGCTGATTAATTCTCAGGCAGAATTTGTCTCCCAATTTTTCCTGGGCCCAACCCCCAGCCAGATTCAATTTACATTACATTGCTAAAGAGACGCACTCTTTCATTCACTTGTAGTTTCTGTGTTCGTATATTTAAAGAGCACTTCCAGCGTGTCAGGCACGGCGTCCAGCAGATCATCCTGGTCCTTGTGAAGTTAATATTCTTATGGAAAGTTCTGTAATGTTAGTATTATGTTACATTATACAGAATTTTCAAAGAATTTTAAAAAGATCACCCAGGTGCAAATTGAGGAATTACACCATGGGCGATATACGGATTGTTATTTTACTGCAATCAGCAATGGAACAAGAGAGGAACAACATCGTGGCTGAGGTGTGGACAGGAATGGGGGGCCACGATCTTTCAGTTCAGGGAAGCCTCGCCTCAGGCAGGTCTCCCTCCAATGGTAGTAACCCCAGCCAAGGTGGCACAGTTTTAGACTTCAATCAGCCAGTGGCTAAGAGATTAGACTTAGGTGGCCACGAGACTCGTAGGAGCCTGGGTCTCCTTGATTTGAAAGCAATTTCTCCCCTTGGGTGAAGAGGTCCAGGGGTCCCAGCCACTCTCTTTTCAAGTAAGAGAAGAATCTCAGTGTGGACCCAAACACATCAGCGAACTTCCTGGGGGATGTGTCCCAGTCCCCGTCATATTCATGGGGTCCTGAGAAGCACGGTTGTACACACAGATGAACACATGCATGTACAACACACAGCGCCTCTCGTACGTTCTGGAAGCAATTTATGGTTTAGAGAGAAATGACAGATAGGCTAACTGTGACCACTGGCCATGCTGTGAAGAGGCCCTCCCCTGACTGTCCAGCAGGCCACTCTGAGGGCCACCTGCGAAGGCCATCATTGTTGACAATGAGCCTGGGAGACTGAGGGATGCAAAACCCCAGCATGGGCACAGTGGGCGGGGTGAAGGGACAGGCTGGAAACTGCAAGAGGGTGATGGAAGAGCATCTGCTTGAAGGTGTGAGCACACACAAGGCTGCGCCTGGATTCTTCGCATGGGGCGAGGTACTCAGAGATACATCAGGTTGGGAAGGAGATATGTAAAGATCACTCAAGTAGGGGATGAGGAGGTGTGACTTTTCTTGACACACCAATGCACAAGACAAACGTGTTTGGGTTCACTCGCCTCCCTGCCCGAGCAGCCCCACATATATCCCTTCCTCCAGGCAGGACAGGACAACGGTGTCCAGGAGCCTCTTGCATTGTCACTGAGAGCCAGCACCGCTCCTCTGAGCTGTCTCCTTCCCATCAGGCCACCAGGTCAAACACAGTCCATAGCCAGCGAGTCCCGCTTAATCTCGGCAGGAAGAGGCAATGTGCTTTAAGTTGCCCTCATTCAGTGGTTTGGCTTTCAAAGACCTCAGTGGAAGTAAAATCCAGTCCTGTTGCTCTATCTCCTGAAATACAAGGACTCCCCAGGCCAGGATGTGGAGCTGAGATTGCAGGGTCTCCGGAGGCCACCTATGAAGGAGGGGCCGCTGAAAGTCAGCCCACCAGATTCCAGACAGGGACAGGGCAGATTCTGGTTTTCCTAGATTCATTACCTTTTTGACAGCAGTTTTGAAAGAGTTTTCTCTTTTTATTAGTTTGCAGCACACAAGATTGTGTTCTGCGTGCAGCGGTGGTATGTGTCATACATAGCGCAGCTTAATCTTCTTCACCCTCCTCCTGTCTCCTTCCTCCATCTTGAAGTCCCCCTACTGTCTGAAAACCATGGATCTCCCTGTGTCCTAGTGTCTGTCTTTTATTTTTCTCTCTATTTGCTTTTCTCATAGAAGAGAAGCCATGCGATACTAAAGCTGTGCGCCTGATTCATCTTGCTTCACATCCTGGTCTCAGGGCACATCGTTTTCCTGCAGATGCAAGTTTGTCCTTGAAAGAGCCTTGGAATTGAAAGTGGCCATAAGGACAGCCAGGGTGGAGAAAGAGCCCATGTGACTATCACCTGGGGTGTGTCAAGGGCCATGTTCTTCCGTGGCTGGTTCCTTTGCTCCTTGGTCTGTTCACTTGTGGGTCATGAACACAGTCACTGCCGCAGCTGGGTGCTATACAGCGTGGGCCACTGTCATCATTGCTGTCACCTTCTCAGGCCACAGATTTCTTCTACACCTCCTGTGATAGGCGGTTCCCAGGACTAGGCAAAGGTGGCAGGATGTCCGTGGGTTTTTAATTTTATTTTAGGAGAGGGTCTACGGGGTGTTCAGTGTCTCACTACTGGATCAGACTCCTAGTGATCCGCCTGTTCACAGCCTCCCAAGTGCGAACCCCCGGCCCCTGCGCCTGCTGATCTGCTGAGCTATGTGG
>NW_004524755.1:3476192-3487953 GCF_000260255.1 Octodon degus | reverse complement strand
TGTGCTTTGTGAGCAGCCTTTTGGGGAAGGCCTGTGAGAAGGAGCAGGTGTTTTCCGTCAAGCCCTGCAGGAACAAGCGCGGAACTGGTTCCTCCTGGCTAAGCCTTGCGCCCCCACAGCCCATGACATCCAAATTGGCACCTTGTGACAGACTGGGCAGCAGCCCGTGGAAGCTGGGTGCTAAAGCAGATTTTTTTTTGTTTGAAGCCTCTAACTTGGGGCTAATTCGTTACTCAGCGCTGCATGACTAGTACAACTACTGCATCAGAACCTCGGCAAATGAGGCGCGGGAATGCACAGGTGAGCTTGTTTTCCAGCGGGTTCCTACACACAGTGGTTAGAGAAGCATTGTATACCTAAATTAAATCCCAGTTGGGCCACATCCCAGCTACAAGGGCTCCAGTGGCCCCTGACCTCTCTGAGCCCTCACTTCTTCTGTAAAATGTCACTTATTTATAACAGTACTTACTTGAGGACTGTAAAAAGGCTTCATTGGGTTATTATATTTAAAACAGCGTATTGCCTGTCAACAGCGAGCACAGTGAATTTAGCGATGATTCATTCATTCAGCGCAGGTTGCTAAGAGTGGGCATGGTGCTGGCTGCCGCGGTTACTGGGCCCGTCACACCTAGTTTCCTTCTCCTGGCACTGGTGCCACAGAGGAGAAATGGACAGAAAGGAATAAACACAGTCAAGGGTTGGAGATGCTGGGACCAACTTCTTCAGGGGGGGGACCAGATGTCGGCTCTACCATGAGTGAAGGCTTTGAGGAAAGATGGAGGAGGTGGGTTCCATCCATCCTAACCCTCATGTCTGTTTTTTGGAATCTCTGTACAGTTTCCTGTTCACTTGGGCAACAGACAAACCTGTTGTCACAATTGACTCTGTGTCTTCTTCCCAGGACTCCAGCCCTGGGGTCCCTTTGCTGCTGACCAGGCAGTGGCAGCCAAGAAATGTGTTACCGAGTGGGCAAATGGATAGACAAACATGTTTTTTCATAAGCTTTGTAGCTCTTCGTGATTTGCTCAAATGTCAGTCTTAATTATGAAGGACATTAATTCAAGTTCTGGAAGATGTAACTGCTAAAAAAACAATGCAAAAGTAAGTCACTTTCACTGTAGGAGGCCGCTAGTGGCTCTTCCTGGGCGTCAGCCGGGGAAGTGAGCCTGGCAAGCATTACAATGGTCAGTGTTCACCAGGCAGCTCCTCCCAGGTGCTGGTGTGATGTGCACAATTTTGCCCACACAGACCTCAGAAGTAGACATCATTTTGGGGGGTGGGGACACAGGGGGACACTGAGGTTTAGGATTCTTCAGCCAGTTGCCTACAGTCACAGCCACTATGGTGCTGCATGGACTCTGGGGGTCAGATGTGGAGGCTCTGTGTTGAATCACTGGCCTATCTCCTCCCCAGCAGCATGCAACTCTCCAAGTAAACACTCTGTAGCCACCCTGGAGAAGCATTGGCAACTGAGCAACTGTAGCATATGACACTGTAGCATCAGACTAGGCAGAAAAACACCACAAAGTTTTCTAGAGGTCACAGCAGACAGTAACCATGGATATGAGAACAAGGTCCTGCCCAACTATCTGGGTGTCTAGTCACAGCGACCCCTTCTGCCACTCGGGGGTCCCATGTTGCTTGGAAGAAAGGTCACTCAGGAGTGCAGTGAGTGTCCCGACACCTCAGAGGTCCGTGTCCTCATCCTCAGAACAGGTCTGTGGTCTCCTTCCTGCCCCCAAGGGATTAGCATTCTTCTTGTCAAGGCACGTGGAATTTATAGCAATTGGCAGTTTCTCTTGCAGGAAATTCTGGGATCAGATAAGCCAAGAGTGAGTAACAGATTACAGTTTAGATGCAGAAGATTTTTCTCTCTTTCCTTTTTTTTTTCTTTTGTGAGGGAGGGACAGAGGTCAAGAAGTAGGGAGGGGAAGCTTCACAGAGCCCTGGATATGTCTGCTCCTGCCCAGAACATCCTGTGACAAAGGGTTCCCATTAGCAGCAAGCCTCCACAGGCAGGCAGGAACAAGCAAGGGACCGTGCTCGCCCAGCCTCGAATGGGACTCAGGCCTGCAGCCTCTCAGGTTGTGAGGAATGACAGGGCTGCGGTGAGAGCCGGTATCCCCAGCTAACGTCCTCAGAAGAGAATAGTGAGGAAAGACGTGAGTGACGCCGCTTTAGCAGTTCTCTTTTTGAGGCTTACTTGAAGCTAGGAGGGATATTTTTAGTCTACTTTGATGAGCTTTGAATATTTAGATTTTCAGAGCCCTAAAGCCTATGTTAGAATTTACATATAAATAATCAAAATTTATTTAATTATTAGTCATCTTCATGTCTTCTTCCTGCGGCTGCTGAGCTGGCTCATCACACTTCAGGCTCTGGGAAGCTAAGAACACAGTGTATAAGGAGACAAGAGGCAAGGCAGAAGAGCCGGGAAGTGCTTCCGGGGTGGGTGTGACATTACACTGAACGTGTACTTTGGAGAATGGTTTCCCTGCTGAGCATGGTAGTGCATGTCTACAATCCCAGCTACCGGGGGGGTTGGGGCGGGAGGTTGTCGTTCGGGGCCCACCTTGGGCACTTCGTTGGGCCCTTTTTTTGGATTAAATTGAAAGGGGTTGGGATGCAGCTCAGTGGCAGAGTGTTTGCTTAGCACGCACGAGCTCAACACATGGCACCACTGAGCAAGCAATTTCAAAATACTGCTGTTGGAAGTTCACAGAGTGGCTTAGTTGCCCAGAGGAGAGTCCCTACCCACTCAGCCCTCTGCGGGGGTGTGTGCATCCACACACACACACCTACTTTGGCTCCAGATATTATGGAAATGGCTGGGAAACTACTTGTTTATTGATTTTGAGAATCCAAAGACTCAAAGAAGCAGAGGAAATTCAATGCAGAATCTACCTTGGCACATTCAGAGGTCATTTGGGTGATGAGCTCTGTGGTCCACCAGGTTGGGGTGCAGCAGCAGGTCACCCTGGATTTTGTGCATGGAGTACCAACTAGGAGTGATTTGGACAGTTGTGAAATGCACTCACATCAGGAAGGAGGAATGGGTGTGTCCAACGTCACTCTGGTGAGGCAGTGGGGACCTTCTGGGGCTCTGGTGACTGAGGACCCCATCATGATGGCACCTCAGGAGCACGAGAGAGCTGGGCGATGAACACAGATCCAGTTGACAAAACGTGAGATGACTCGATTCCACCGCACGCCCGACGTTACAGATGGAAAGGGCTAAGATAACGTTGAGACTATTGCATAAGCCAGTGTGTTCAAATCTGATGGGAAAGTGGGCTTGGGAGGCGGGGTGGTGTCCCGATTTCCTTTCTGTCCAGAGTTCACATTTCTCATTTTCTCTGTTACTCTGTCTATGAATGGACCTACAGATGTCAACAGACACCCATGCAAATGCAAATGCGGCCACTTCCACCCTCAAGCTAGTGTTGGGGTGCGTATTGCTCCCCATGTCTCTTTCTGCCCTGTGGTGAGAGTCCTTAGAAGGTGAGGCGTGTGTGGCACTGATTTTTTTTTTTTTTTTTTTTTTTGAGGAACCAGAGATTGAACTCAGGCCCTTGCGCTTGCCAGGTAAGCGCTTATTCTACTGAGCCATCTCCCCCAGCCCCAGCACTGACGTTCTTTTAAAAACCTTTTTATTTTTATTAGGACCTGCTGGGAACTCATAAAGGCGCCATCCATCGCAGAGAGTTGAGTTGGCGCACGCACAGAGAGAACCGCAGCTGTGAAGACAGGCAATGGAGGCAGAACTTCTGGGTCCTCCAGCAGGGTCCAGGAAACCATCCATGAGACTCCCAGGATGAAGTCCAGATTTAGAAGAGGGCAGTTTCTTTGTCAGCTTTTGTCCCTCACAAAACGACAACAAGGGGCTGTTCATAAAACTGCAAAGTCTAGGGTCTCCTCCTGGATCCGGGGAGTCAAACACCCTGCCAACTGGCCTGCCAGTGATCCTGCCCCTGCTAACATTTGAGTACCACTACCTCGTCCTTCTAACTCATTCTGTCCCAGGACCCTAGCACTCACTGGACCCCAGGCCCGGAGCACTCCTCCGGCGCTTTCCTCATCCACTCTGTCCGATGAAATGTTAGCTCGGCCCAGAGACCTTTGCTGACTTCCCCTTGATTTATGTATTTATTTTTAAACTGTGGAGTGCATCACCCTTGCCTGGGGCCAGCCTAATCTTCTCTGCATCGCTCCAGGCACAGTGTGTGTGCTACCAAAGCGTATTCTTCCTCATCCCAATCGTCTCTGGAATTTCTCCATAGAAGTATCACAGAGTACCTTGTTCATTTATTTACTTGTTCTTTTTATTACCTGACTCCCCCATTTGAGCGGTAGCAGCCGTCTCTCTCCTATAGCACTCAGCCCGTGACCTGCCAAGCACATAGTAGGTCCTTCATAAAAAGTTTCCCAGATTAATGTCTAGGAGAGTTTTTTGTAATCAGCTGCCTTGGAGAAGGGAGACAAATTTGAAGGAAGCCGCAGTCCTGTGAGTAGGCCTGGCTCCTGTGAGTAGAGCCCGAAGTTGAGGGTCATATTCTAAATTCATCCCTTGAAAATCTGCTGCCCTTGGTCTGGCTGGCTCACTAGATCAGTGGGTCTCTGCTGGGGCTGTATTTGCCTCCCCTGAGTGTTTGGCAACATTTGGACACATTCCTGGAGTGACAAGGGGTGGGGGACTGATGGGCTGGTGAATAGGAGGGTACCACTGGCTGCCTGAGTGTAGGGGCCCAGGAAGTGGTGGGCACCTGACACAGTCAGGGTGTGCCTCTCCCCTCATGGGACTAGCAGGCCCTCCTGCAACAGCGCCCAGACTCCAAGCCTGACCTCAGCCTTGCTTCCTCCTCTGCTCCTGGACCATGCAGGTCCGGGGTGCCCTCCCAGATCCTCCTGTGTGAGTACTGTAAGTGACAAAGGATCCGAGACCCAACCCAGGCTTCTGACACCAGGGCCGCACCTAGTAGTTGCTCAGTGAGTTCTAAGAATAGGGGGAGGGCCGGGGAGATGGCTCAGTGGAGTAAGTGCTTGCCTGGCAAACACAAGGACCTGAGTTCAATCCCCGGTTCTGCAAAAAAAAAGGTTGAAGAATATGGGGAGGACATGCTGGGGCCCTGAGGGCTGAATATCAGGTTCCTCCCTGTCCTAGCTGATGAGGACAGTGTCCTAGTCACCTCGGAAGCCCTGGCATGGATTCCCAGGTCCACAGTGGAGTTCCCCACCCCCCTTTTCCCCTGTGCTTGGCCTGCTGTGTACTTGTTTCCTTTGCGTCTTCAGCTTGTTTTGCTGTGAGCAAAAGTTTGTGGCATGTAAGGACAACCCCATTTGTGGAGGGTCAGGCGCCAGTGCCCAGGGCGTCTCTGCCCCTCACACCCCTGCCCCGCCAGTCGCACCCCTGCTCTGCCCCTCGTACCCCTTGGTGGCCCTCCGGTTTGCACAAGGTCTCTCTGTCGTCGTCTTTCATCTGCCTTCTAGCTCGCTCGCTATTTCTACTGGGCTTCTCCTTTGGGACAAACCACGTGATGCAAAGCTGGCATCCACGATGTTTCACCAAACACGTGGGCTTCACGGTGCCTAGTCTCTCCATAAATGACTGGGCTCCGCCCTCTTCCTGGTACAGTGGTGCTGCACCGGGTGCAAATCCCGCCTTTGCTTTCCCCCCACCCCCCCAGCTCATCTCTTGATGGACACGTGCGTGGGCTGTGCCCCTGCAGACGAGGGTGGGGGGCGGGGGGGCACTGTGAAACCTTTATGGCTTCTGGGCAGATGCGCAGAAGGGGACTAGCTGCGTGCATGGAGCTTCCACATTGGGTCGCTTCGGGACTCTCCACACTGACCTTCCGAGTGCTCGTTCCGGTCTCCACTCACACCAGCAGCGCAGAAGGGTGCTTTCCTCCACAGCCCCTCCACCAGCGGTGAATTTCTTGACCAGAACCTCAGGGCTCTTTTGCTTGGGGTTTCTCCGATGGCCACAACGCTGAGCATTTTCTAGCTACCGACTGGCCGTGCATGCCTTCCACTAGGTTCTTTCTTCTTCCTGTTCCACCTCCTCCCCGTCCCCCCTGCTTGATCACCCAGGCCAATGTGACTCAAGATCGCAAGTTCTCTCTGGCAACTGAGTGAAACCTTGCTTCAGAATAAAAAAAAAGAAAGGGCTCAGTATATAGCGGAGTGGGGGGAGGCCCTGGGTTGGAGCTCCTGCCCTAAGTTTAACCCCTACTGTGAAAAAAACAAGGAAAGGAGAGGGGGAAGGGGAGGAGGAAGAAGAGGGAGGAGGAGGGGGAGAGGGAGGAGGAGAGGGATGGGGGAGAGGGAGAGGAAAATTCTAGCTGCCCTTTCCTGTGTGCATGTGTGAGCGCGGGAGTGTCTCATAGAACTTCTGGACTAAATAGTCTCTTTTTTGCCTTAGAGATAGTGATATCTAGTTAATTAGCTGAACAAATATGAGTTTAGCAACAGACACTACTGTAGTGGCTCGTGCTATAGCAGGGAACAGAAAACCCAGGTTCCTGCCCCATGAGCACACATTGTAAATGGAACAGATAAATAAATTAACAAGTCAGTAGATAGTGTACCAGGTGTTGATTGGTGTTAGGAAGGAGACTAAAGTTGCAGGAGGAGCTAGGAAAGTGGAGAAGGTGCTGCCCTTGGATTCAGGTGGTTGCTAAAGAAAGCAGACCCAAAGCTACAATTCTTGTTGCATAGGTCCTGCTTTACCTTGGTCTTAACCATCCAGCAGAAAGGTATAAAAACGAAGTATAAGAAGTAAAGCCATACTGTTAAGTTCAGCTGTAGGGGACTCAGGTCAACAATTTCCGACATTGCCAGTGAAACAGAAGACCCAATACGATTATAGGCTACTGGACTCTTTTAGAATATTTTGCTGAGTTTACACACCTATAATATTTAAATGATGGAACTTAACAAAAAAAGGGGATACAGGTGAATGTCCATTTGGTATCTGTGTATTCTAAGTGGTTAGGATAGATATATAGTTACATTCTCTTAATGAATAGAGGGATTTGTTCTAATGGTGTTTGTAAATAGGATATCATGTCTGCATCTTGTATAGCAATTAACCACTAGGAAGAGTGTACGCAATGTGTGAATTATTGAAACTGTCCTACCAATTTGGTTTGAAACTGCCTCATTGCTATTTGTTTCTCAATAAAATTATGGAAAAAAAAAAAAAGAAAGCAGGTCACTGAGAAGAGACTTGAAATAAGCCAGGGAATATTCCCTGCAGATATTAAGAGCAGACTGGTGGAGACAAGCATGTGCAAAGGTCCTGGGGTAGGAATGTGTTTAGGATAAATGAGGAACAGCAAGGTCTTCAGTGGACTGGAGAAGAGAGAATTAAAGGCCAGAAATAAGTTACAAGTGGCTTGCCAAGGAGAGGTGGGAGCGGTTAGGTAAGGTCTGCAGGATCTCGTAGGTCATTCCAAGGACAGAGAGAGCCAGGCACCCTACAGGACTCCTACCCAAGGAGTTACACGATTTGAGGCATTACTGGTGAATTTACAGTGGAGGAACCTGAACTCCAATAAGATGGTCTTAGGATTTCTAGTCAAAGGAGCAGCGTGTGGTCGCGTGTGCCTGAAAGCCAGCCTCTGGACCCTGAAACCCAAGGGTCATGAGTTCAAGACCAGTCTGGGCTTCGCAGCAAGTTCAAGGCCAGCTTCAACTTCACGGCAAGACACTGCCTTAAAATACTGCATGTCAAAAAATAGTCTCTCAGTGAGAGACTGAGGCTGTCTTGGAGACGCTACTATGGGGCCTTTCTTTTCTGTGGGCTCTAGTTTTCTTGGGCTTACCCAGCAAATTAAAATTATGCACACTTGCTGGGCATGGAGGTGTATATCAGTCATCCCGGTAGTCTGGGAGGTCAAGGCAGGAGGACTGCCAATTTGAGCCCAGCCCGGGCAATTCAAAGTCCTGTGCACTTAAGATGTGTATCCTGGTGAAGTGCTACCTGTGCACACTGTGAAACAACGGCACGATAAAGCTGATTAATGTGCCTGTCACCTCATGGCTACCGTCTGCACGTCGTAGAGACGTTTCAGACAGGCTGTCTCAGCACATTATGGGCGCTGCTGGGCTCCTACCTGTGGTGGGTTGGCTTAAAGACTTTTGGAGGCTGTGACAGTGCCAGAGTATGTATAGAGGATGCCATTCCTTGAATGTTGAGTGGTGAGCTTTCCTTGGGCTGCAGATATGCAGTAAGGTGCTCTTTGGAGATGGGCTGGCCTTGAATTTGGGGTGAAGCTCCTGCCTCAGCCTCCTGAGTGCTGGGGTTACAGCGCATGTCACAATATCTGGTGGTATTATTATTTTAGTTCATGTGTACGACATATCACGATTGCGTTCATCACGGGGAGGGGCTACATGTACCTAATACAACTTCATTCTGTTTTTCTCCCCTTCGATCCCACCTTGGTATCTTAGCCTTTTTCTACTTGTATGCGACCTATCTTCCTATTTCATCTATCTTTTTTTCCCCCTCTTTGTTGGTACTTTGAGTTACTTTAATGAGAAAAGTCGTAAGCTGGCGTGTCTAATTTTTTCACTTAACTTTACAGTTTTGAGGTACATCCATGTTCCTACAAATGTCTCAAATTTGTCCTTCTTTATAGCCAAGTGGTAGCCCATTATGTACAGCCACCACCTTTTCTTTATCCATTCTTCTGTTAGTGGACACAGTGGCTGTTTCCATACTTCTGAGACAGTCTTATGCACATCAGGCTGGCTTTGAACTCACTGTGTAGCGCAGGCTGACCACAAACCCCTAACAATCCCTCTCCCGTGTGTAGGGATCACAGTCACGAGCTGCCCTGCCTGAGTTTCCGCTTCGCTTTTTGACCATAGCCATTGTAATATTTATGAGGTAGCAGCTCATTGTGGCTTTAATTTGCATTTCCCTGGTGATGAGTAATGGGGAACACCTTTTCATATGCCTGCTGGGACTATTTACCTGTCTTCGGAAGCCCTGTGTCCAGTTACATTTTTTTGACCATTGTGTTGTTTGAACTTACAATTTGGATATTAATCCCTTATCTGATGTATGGGTTGCATATGTTGTCTTTTTATCTTGTAATTTCCTTCACTGTACAGAGTTTAGTTTGAGGTAGGCTACTTGTTTATTTTTGTTATTTGTACTTTTGTGTTCTCTCTCTCTCTCTCTCTCTCTCTCTCTCTCTCTCTCTCTCTCTCTTTCCCCCTCCCTCCTTCCCTCCCTCCCTCCATCTCTCCCCTGCCAGGGATTGAACCAGGAGTTACATTTCTAGCCCTTTTTTATTTTAGTTTATTTATTTATTTATTTTAAAAGACAGACACTTGTTAAATTGTGTAGGCTAGGCTCTACACAATTGCTGGGATTCCAGCTATGCACCACCAAATTTCACTGAGATCTTTCTTTCCAAGATGATTCTGGGCTGTGAAGTTGAGTTTTATTCATTCATTTATTCATTCAGTCATTCATTCAAATCAGTGGTTGACTCCACCAAAGTGCCAGGAACTACCTCAAGCCCTAGGGATTCGGCGTGACCAGGACAGTGTTCCTTACAGTGAAGAAACAATAAAATAGTGAAAAATGAAATAAAATTGTTATATTTCAACTAGTAAACAGAGCTAGGGAAAAACAAAACAAGGAGATCTGTATATATTATATATATATATATATATATATATACATATACATATATATATATGATTAGGAAATGCAAAATTTGAGGTAAGGCCTTACACATACAGTAAGGTTCGGTTTACACACTGAGCTTGGTTGTCAAAAAATTTTATTACTACTCTGAGCTCTTCTGTGAGAAGCCCAGGTCCCGTGAACTCAGGCTGACTGCGTTAGTGAATGGCAGAGCCGGGTCTGAGTCCATGGTTTCTTGTCAGGCAAGAAGGAAGGGAACTCATGCCAAAGCTGCAAGAAAACACCAAGAGCCAAGACAGCAGAACTCCAGGGCAAGGGCCGCAGCCCCAACCTCTGGGGCAGTGAGAATGTGACCCCTGACCCGCATCGCAGGGTCCCTAGGTGTTCCTAGCCACCCTGGCCCCGGAGTCCTTGCTCACATGTGGCTTCAGTCACTGCATTTATCATCCTTGGGAGACAACCACATCTGTACTCCTGTAGGTTGTTCCGGGGCACAGATCAAATCTGAAAGAGCAACCTCAGCCTCGTGGGCCAGACCTAGGGAGAGGCCTCGGGAATGTACAGTAATGTCTCCTTCACACCCCTTCCCCCCTTTATTAAAACAGATGAGACAAGAGCCACATAAAACTTTCAGCTCCATCAGTTCACCCCGCCTGGTTAGTACTGTGTCCTTGGTCCACACCCCAAGGGGCTTTCTCCAGCCCGGGGGCGGGCAGGGAAGTGTCCGCTGCCAGCTCCCAGTCACTCCCCCTGTAAACACTCACTAAACAGCCTCTGCTCCAGGCAACTGCGGGGCGGCCTGGTGAGCCAGGAGGTTGCAGCCAGGGCTGGGGGTGGGAGGGGCAGACCGGGAGCCTGGACACTGCGGGCCAGGGCGTCTCTGTGGGCCTGGAGGCTCCCTAGGGAGGCTCAGTTATGGGGCTGGGGCTGGGAAGCCAGTTGAAGGGTGGCCCACCCACCCACACGCTAAATAACAACTACATTGCTCATGGGGAGTTGGTCCGTGTGCACAACTCATCTGTTTTCTTCACCCTTTTCCCTCCATCGCTTGGTCTCTTGCCCATCGACAAAAGATCTGTCTCTCCTTCCCTATACTCCATCTTTTTGCTCTTTAATTATTCATGCTCTGGGTGTCTCGATACGAGAAACCGCGGGATGCGTTATTTTAGCTACCACAGGCCAGCTCGTTAGTGGGTTCTAGACCGGGAGGGGCTGAGGGACGGATGACCAGGTAGGCAGGCAGACAATGAGATGTGGGTAGGTGTCTGAGCACACAGCAGACATGGAGAACCAACAATCCCTCCCGACCGTGGTAATGCCTTTTTATTCCTGGGGATTAGATGTTCCTGCGGAGAAGGAAAAAAAAAAAAAAGAAAAAAAAAAAGACGGGCCTGGTAGGGAAATCGAGGAGCCTGGCCATAGGAAGCCCTGGGCCAGGAGGAGGGCAGGTGGGCGGCAGAGGCGTCCAGAGGCGGCAGCTGCCCCGCGCTCCCCGCCCGCCCCTAGGGGCGTCCCCGCCTCCCTCGCCCTCCAGGAGCGCGCTTTCCGCGGCCGCGGCTCGCCAGGAACTCGGATCCTGCGGGGCGCACGGGCCATCCCGAGCGGGAGCGCAGGCGAGCTGGCCGGCTGGGTCGCCGCTCGTCTCCCGGCCGCCGCGTCCCCGAGGGCGCCTCTGTTCAGCGCCGGATCCCACACGGCCCAGGCCGGATCCCAAGGCCGGCGCGCCGAGGGCCGCGGGGACGGAGAGCCGCGGAGCCCAGCCAGAGCGCTGCGCGGCCTGAGTCCTGCCCTGGGCCGCGCGATCGCCGAGCGCCCCCCGAGCGAGCCAGCGGGCACGCGAGCGGCCACCCGGGCGCCCCAGGTCCCCGCGCAGCGCCGCGCCGGCGCCTCTGTTCGCCCGCGGCCGCCGCTTATGAATGGGCACAGCGGAAGCCCCGCCCCCGGACGTGACGCCCGGCCAATGGCAGCGCGGGCTGCGTGGATGGATGAGGTCAGCGCCGTCGTGTCGGGAATGGAATGTGTGAGTGGAACATTCAGAACCGGGTAACGCGCGGCGGCCGAGGCGGCTGGCGGGCGGGCGGGCGGGCGGGCGGG
>NW_004524755.1:3467679-3476006 GCF_000260255.1 Octodon degus | reverse complement strand
GGGGGCGCTCGGGGCCCGCGCTCGACCGCCTGGCCGGGTCCGCCCGCCGGAGGCTCGGAGCCGCTGCAGCCGCGGACGGAGAGCGATGCAGGGATTCGTGAGGTTGCGGCGCGCCGGCTGCAGGCTGCACTGACCGCGGGCGGCGGACTTGTTGGAACCGCGGGCGCGGGCGGCGAGCGGAGTTGGAGTTGCTTCCCGGGGCTGCCGCTGCCCCCGCGCCGCCGGCGCCTCCGGAGAGGCGAGGCGAGCCCGGCTCCGGCCGCGGAGAGGGCGATCGGGAGCTTTTTAATTTTGTATTCCCTTCCTCCGCTCCTTCTCGTCTTTCTTCCTCTTCCCTGCTCTCTTCCTTGCCTTCGTCTTCTTGTTGCATGCAAGAAAATTGCCGTCCGCCGCTGCCCGCCCTGCCCGGCGTGCGAGATTCTCATCTGCCCTGCTCTCCCTCCGCCCCTCCGTGCAACCCGCGCATTGTGCAACCGACGATGAGAGACCGGAGGGGAGAAAGTTGAGGAAATCGCCCACATGCGCTGGATCAGCCCGCGGCTGGGGGATCGGCGTGCGGCGAAGGGGCGAGCGCAGAGTTTGAAGTCTTTGCCGGCGGGAAGATGGCGGACTGGAGCTGAAAGTGCGGCTCGGGGAACTTGGGGGGCCCTCGCGTTCACGTACGATCCTCTCGACCCAGGCCGGACACATGCAGGCCAAAAAACGCTATTTCATCCTGCTCTCTGCCGGCTCCTGTCTCGTCCTTTTGTTTTATTTCGGAGGCTTGCAGTTTAGGGCATCGCGGAGCCACAGCCGGAGAGACGAGCGCAGCAGTCGCGATGGCTTGCACCCGCCCGGCCCGGATCGGTTCTGGCCCCGCTTCCCGGACGCTCTGCGCCCCTTCTTTCCCTGGGAGCAGTCGGAGAGCGAGGACTCCGGCGTGCACATGTCCCCGCGGCAGAAGCGAGACGCCAACTCCAGCATCTACAAAGGCAAGAAGTGCCGCATGGAGTCCTGCTTCGATTTCACCCTTTGCAAGAAAAACGGCTTCAAAGTCTACGTCTACCCGCAGCAGAAAGGGGAGAAAATCGCCGAAAGTTACCAAAACATTCTAGCGGCCATCGAGGGCTCCAGGTTCTACACCTCGGACCCCAGCCAGGCGTGCCTCTTTGTCCTGAGTCTGGATACTTTAGACAGAGACCAGTTGTCACCTCAGTACGTGCACAATTTGCGGTCCAAAGTGCAGAGTCTCCACTTGTGGAACAATGGTAGGAATCATTTAATTTTTAATTTATATTCCGGCACTTGGCCTGACTACACCGAGGATGTGGGGTTTGACATCGGCCAGGCTATGCTGGCCAAAGCCAGCATCAGTACTGAAAACTTCCGCCCCAACTTTGATGTTTCTATTCCCCTCTTTTCTAAGGATCATCCCAGGACAGGAGGGGAGAGGGGGTTTTTGAAGTTTAACACCATCCCCCCTCTCAGGAAGTACATGCTGGTATTCAAGGGGAAGAGGTACCTGACAGGGATAGGGTCAGACACCAGGAATGCCTTATATCACGTCCACAACGGGGAGGACGTCTTGCTCCTCACCACCTGCAAGCATGGCAAAGACTGGCAGAAGCACAAGGACTCTCGCTGCGACAGAGACAACGCCGAGTATGAGAAGTAAGTGCCTAAGTGCCCGGCTGGGCGCCCCAGGCAGTCCTGGGCCTTGCTGGCTGCCTTGGTCCAGGTGTGAGGTGGGGTGTGGATGTGGGGCGTGGGGACCCAAAGCCTCTCTTTTCATTTCCTTCCTCTGCTGGGACTGAGCAGCCTGGATGCACGGGTGGCAAGAAGCTCGGGACAGTTTGAGCTCCTCAGGCAGACTGGAAGTCCTGCCCCCTTCCCAGGTGCCCATGTCTGCCCTGTAGAAAAACTTAAGGTGCCCTGGCTCCTCTTAAGGGAGGAGGCTCCTTGGAGTTTGCAGTCGGTGCTTCAGGCCTGCACACTGGCTGTTGGTGAGCGTCTCTGCTCCCTGGACAGGCTGTGCCCTCTCCACAGCCTGCAGAATGCCACCTCAGTACCTGTGCTCCCTGGGGCTTCCCAGCTTCATCTTTCTGTAAGCCCTCACTAGTGTTAGCTGGGGAGTGTTTTCATGATACCATCCTAACTTATGTGCCTGGCTCCTTCATCTGTGGCTTTGATTTTTCTTAAGCAAAACTAAGCTTGTTAGGATGTGTCCATTCATTCATTCGTTCATTCATTCATTCCTATGTTTAAGTCCTGACTCCTTAGGAGAAACTTAAGAATCTGGGCCTCAGGCCCACTGCTGTAAACTATGCTTGCTAATTTGGATTTCCTCTCCCCCTGGCCTTGTCTATTTGCATATAAATCCTGGACTGTTGCTCTTCAATGGGGCGAGGTGCCTCTTCAGCTTCTGTGGAGAGTAGAGAGGTTTGTCCAGTTGCTAAGTAACTGAGTTGGTTACTTTGTGGCCCTTTTCACTCCCCTTTCCTTCTGGGAGATTGTGACTGACTGGATTTGTGGCTGAAGTTAGAATCCAGGAATGGGCAAACTCCTGGGTTTGGCAGGTCAGTTTCCTAATGGATGGGCGGGTGGGGGGGGGGCAGAGGTTCACTTCTCTGGAGCTGTGAAGGAGTTAGTGGAGCCCTACAGTGCATTTCCACTGTACGCCATCTAGAAACCAGAGCAGCCTTGTGCTACCTAGGGAAGGAAGGGAATCTCTCATCTGAGGTGGAGAGGAACTGGCTGAGGTTGGAAGGTTTTGCAATTGATTCGAGAAACACAGAGTAGGGGAAATGCTTTGCAGACTTGATTGGAACAGGAAGGGGCATGGTGGGGACTTGGCCCCGAAAGGAAAGCCTTGATTGTTGTCTGAGGATTTCTTCAGACACTCAGGCTCTCGGTGGGAAGGGGATTGAAGGTCCTCCTAGCCTTGATCAGAGAGCGAAGGAGGAAGTACGAGGCACTCGGACCGCTCAGCCTCTAGCACCACCACTTTCTGCTTTTAAGCATAAGAAAAGCCTGAGGCTAGGATCTAAATCTGTATTTTCCTCTTACTCAGGGGTGGTTGTGTGTGAATGTGGGGGCCAGTTGCAGTGCATCCCAGTTTTCTCGCAGAAGAAATTTAAACTATAGGTAGGCATGAGCTGTTTAGTTTACACAAACAGCACCTTTTCTTTGGCCTGCTCCTGTGGGTGCTTGTAAGGAAAGTGTACTGTGTTACAGCCTTTCAGGAATGGCTTTGTCTGCTGTGTGGTGGAGTGACTGGAGATGAAGCCTGGTTTTTCAGTGTCTTCTAGAGCAATCCCATAAAATTTTATGTAGGGAGCTTGGTGTCCTTTCTCCTGAAAGAGCTGGAGCTGTGATTTCATCTTAGCAAACCTAATTTATGTATTTGGGAAACACTCGCAGTCCAATAAAAAATCATTATCTTCCTAACCCTCATATTCCCAAAGTAAATATTAAATCTCCACATTTTGTGCTGAACAGAAACTTTCAGCTCTAGAACTCGGCAGTGAAGGAAGGTGGGGTTGGTTTCCTTGCAAGTTTTATTTTTGTTAATTAAACCTAATTCATTTGCAAGTTCTTTGTGATTGGGCCAAGAAATCTAACCCATGCATCCTTGTTTTGATTTATATATGAAGACCCCCAGGGACCAGAGCCTTGGGGGTTGGGTCTCTTTGAAGCAAGTGGCTTTTGGAAGGAGACAGGTTTCTCCTTTCTCCTAAGCAGGGATTTCTCAAGCAGGGTCACCTCAGGATTTTCTTTACATTTACACAGCTGCCAGCTCTAAGCTTGCTTACTAGGGCGGATATATCTTGGCTACTGGCTGGATAGGCCTATTAGAGTCTCAGGATTTTTATCCTTGAGAAAAGGTGTTTGCAAACATGACTGCCTTGAGGTGTTGGGTTTCAGACATGAAGATGAAGCGGGGACTCTGCTGTGTGGAAGTGCCCGGCAGACATAGCAAGCAAAGCATGTTGCACCCTGGAGGAAGCCACGACCGTGACATTTCACTCTCTGGCTCTCTAGGAGTTAGGGGCGCACGTGTGAGACGCAGAGCTTGCAGACGCCTGCTTGTGCCTCTCTCCAGGGCTTCACCTAGGAAAGGGAAGCTGTAGGGAGGCCCACAGGCTGGGCCTCTTCCTCGGAGACTTGATTTGCACTATGAACTGTTTTCTTTTGTGGCACTGGATTTAGGTTGCTATGGGGCTCCTTTGGTCATGGCTTGTAAAATCACTACCAGTTTTCATCCCCACCCCTCACCATTAGCAAGTGCCTCTGAAAAGGCTTCAGTTTAATTTACTTCTCCTGTAAGCAACCCCATATAAGTTCATTTTGCTAATTAGATTGAAAATTTATGGGACTGTGGCCAAGTTAGGACACTATAGATATATATAAATTCTTCATCTAAAGATGAGCTGTTTTCTAAGAAAAAAGGAAAGAAAAGCTAGTTGCTTTTAGTTTTAAGTGATGCTCAAAAGTTTAGTGCTAAGTGATTGGGGACTTCTGTGGCCCTTGCACTTTGGTGAATGTTAGACATTGACACAGTAGAGAGGATCTAGAGGGATGAAAAAACATATTTGTGACCCAACCTTTAATAGTAAAGCTCATGTTTGTGACACTTGTAATTAATTTTTTCGGCTACATGTGTTGGCAGATGTAGATGACACCAGCTAACATAAGTCACTGCTGTGATCCGGTGATTCGTAATGAGGCCTCAGAGCAGGTCTGGTCTGCGTCCTCCGAGCCGTACAGCATTACTGTGTTTTTGCCTAGACTTCAGAGTTCACAAAGGCCATTGTTAGGAACGCCACATTTTGCCATTCGAAATACATGAAAGAGAAGGAAATGAGAGGTGGCCTCAATGTTTGCCCTCTCCCAGTTGAGCTGGGGCAGTTATTTTAAGCAGCCCTTCTGGGAAGAGGCAGGGTTCTTCACTGGTCCTTTTGACGGCAAGTTGTGTCTTGCAGTCCAGGTATCCTTGAGCACCCTCATTTCATCTGTGGAAAAGCCGAGGGATGGATTCTTCGAAGGGCCAGTGGCAAATTGGCCAGTGATTGCGGGCCTCCTGGGTTTTTCTTCCATGTGCAGCTTTCGGTGTCTAATTACAGATACCTTTAAGGTATGCCAGCCACAAGGAGGTCCTGAAGGCTGGTATTTCTTAGCAGGTTTCTCTTGGAACCCTTTGGAAACTTGCGGAAAGCTTGGCCAGGCTTTGGCAGAGAAACCACATCCTTAGAGGGTTGGTCACAGGATTTTAAGGGCTGACAGGAGCCCTGTGAGAGGGCGCCCTCAGAGGCACAGCTCTTGCTCTGGGGCTTACATTCTTCCTTCGTTGCTAATGGAGGTAGGAGGCTCCCTACGCCTGCTAGCCCTAACTGAGTGGGAGTGTTTGAGTCTTTCAGAGTAGCCTGGGGCGAGTTAGGAAATGGGCTGTGAGCTGACCAAACAGTGAGGTGAATTTGGAGGCTGGAGAGCAAACAAAAACAGTGTAAGTAATTTTGTTCAGGGAGTCCTCCTTCATCATCTTAAACTGTGTCCAGACCTAGCAGACTAATGGCCCAGCTGTGAACCTCAGGTGAATATTGGCTTCCGCAGAAAAAGGTGGGAATTATGATTCACAATTGTCAAGTATAAAATACCAGTGCTCCCCTCTGCACACTTGTGTGACTGTAGGAACGCTTTTCTAAAGCATTTATTAAAAATAAAGCTCAGATCAGCCTTCTGCAAAATTAGGAACCTGGTGACTACCTCCTGCCAGTCCGTCTGGTCCCCTTCTTGCTCTGCCCAGCACTGAGAGTCTCATTCATAGGAGTTCCCAAGTAAAGGCCCTGGGGACTGTGACTGTGTCCTGTGTCCTCTTCAGGAACATTTGGAGTTTGAATGAGACCAGGCTGGCCCGGGAGGGGTTCGAGTGGAATCTGTGACCTGAGCCAGGGGACTGCAGGAGTTTTTGCTATGCCTAGTGGCTTGCTACTGGGCTTTGCAGCCTGTCCCAGGAGGAGGGGCTTCTGGCTCCCTTGTGTGTGACTGAGCTGTGGGACCCAGAACTGGCCCAAGGGAAAATGCCAGACTCTCAGGGGACTGTTTCTGTTCTGCAGGTTGGAGCACCCTAGAAGGCAGTGCTAGGGACTGCTGCCCACTGAGACGGGTTAAGACACTGCTGTATCTCAGCTGTGCTCAGTGGCGCTACTTTGCTTTCAACCACCTGCACGGGGTGTGGCGGGCCACTCACCAGAGTGCAGATTTGAGGCTAGCAATGGTGAGGAGGTTCCTCTAAGGGTACCAGGATTGTAAGAGGCTGAACTGAGGCCTCTGCAGGGTTCACTGGCTCCCAGCTCTGCTGCTCTGTCCCATTCGCTTTCCAACAGTGTTTCTAGAATGAACCATCATAGCCACTGGGCCTTGGGATCCTGAAGTCATCAGGCATGAACATGGACCCTCCTGTCTCGGGGAGCTTAACGACCTGACTGGTGGCTTCTGTTTCCCCCTATGTGAATTTCCGTAATAAACAAGATGTCCTTCCAGGAGGGAAGATGTAAGTGCTTATTATCTGAATTTGCCTTTCTTAGCTCATTTAAGCCTTTCACTGCCGCATGGGAGGAACCATGTTCCAGGTTAGATCTTGCACTCCAGAAGAGTTCACGGTCACATCCGGAGAGCAAATGTTGCTCTCACTCGGGGTCAGGGATTCTAGAGTCTTTTCTCTTTCCTCTACAACTTCACCTTTTTGTAGAATCGAACACAAATTTTTGCCTGTTTACATGTTAGTCACTAAAAGTTGTCAGGGTTTGTATCTGATCTTTTTTTTTTCTTTAATTTTGTTCATGAACATGTTTCTCATGGAAAAACTGAGTCTTGGAGATGTGTTAGAGATGACCCCTAATTCAGACACCCATACTCCCCAAGCCTCATGTAGCTTCTACTTTTAATTCCCTCTCTGGGAGAGCTCTTCTGAGAAAAGCCAGGAAGGCTGGAGGCATTCCAGTGAGTGACCTTTGTCCTCCTGATAGTGGCCCCCCCCCCCTCCTGCGATAAGGACCCAGTAACCCATGCTCCAGTAGACTGGGTGACCCAGTAGCACAGAAACTGAAGACCCATGGAGACTCCACGCTGGGACACTGGACACCACTGGGCCTCCGGCTACTGCAGGAAGAATAGCACGCCTGGCCTGGGCTAGCTGGGCCAGCCGTGCGAGCCAGTGACAGAGAAAAACTGCGTGAAAGCTGTGACAGTGACCTGCTGCCTTCCTGGGACACTGGGCGGATACATGACGCTACATTTCTCCTCTAACCCAGTGTATGCAGGGCCTCCCTGGTGGAAAGGAAAGTGCGTGCACCTGTGTGTTTGCGTTGTTCACTAGAGCCGTGACTCTCGGAGGAGTGTATTAATTATTTAATTAATGGGAGATAGATACTAGCTGGGTGTGGTGGCGCATTCCTGCAGTCTCCATGTTCCAAGGCTGAGGCGGAAGGGTTGATTCGAGTTTCAGGCCAGCCCAAACTGCGTTGGGAGACCCTGTTTCATTGAAAAAGGCAAGCGTGGCTTGAGCAGAATTTTCTTAACTTGGTGCTGGTCGCCTGTGAGCTGGATGTGGCACTAGCGGTGACCACTCCGCTGATCTGTCTGGTGTACTGGTTTTATAAGTTGAAGTCAGAATTTCAGTATAATTTTTGATACTCTTTTCTTAACATTACCTGAGAGCATTTTCCGTCCTACTAAATCGTCTTTGAACATAGAATTTTTGAGTCGTGATTTTTCCCCCCCAACTCGCAACTCCTCCATGGTGTGTATATAGTCATTTACATAATTTAGGCGGTGCTATTTAACATTTTCTTTCTTTCTTTTTTTTTTTTTAAATTCTTGAGGTCTGTGGTGAGTTCCCCTGTGCTGTTTTCTTCTAGACTAAGGTCTCTTTCAAAATGTAACAAACAACTTCCTCCCCCTCCTTCAGCCCCATCCCAATCCCATGATACCAGGGCTGTTTTTAAGGCCAGGCTGAGCACCCATTTAGGGAAGTAGCCCTCTCAGATGACAGCTTGGATAAACATTGTAGGTGTTAATTGGTCCTGCAGGGGGTCTTTGAAGCTCCTAGGCTCTGTTTCCTTTGAAGTTTTATTTTGCTCCAGCCAAACTCAACCTTCTTTTCCTGAGCAACCAGACTTCTCTGTGCAAGCCCCATGCACCTTAGAGAGAGAGAGAGAGAGAGAGAGAGAGAGAGAGAGAGAGAGAGAGAGAAAAGTATTCCTTCCCTAGCTAGAACCCTTCTCTGGCTACTGTCAGGGCAAGGCCCCTGTTCCTCTTACCTCCCTGGTTGTAGGAGCTATAGTCCATAT